>NC_087202.1:120320096-120484158 GCF_015104395.2 Macrobrachium nipponense
CGTGTCCCAACAACTGTCACCCGGGGCAGGACAAATAAGATCCACTCTAATTTTATTTTTATAAATAATTATATTTTTGTTGATTGGAAATTTTCACACTTCACTTTCATTATTGCCATTAAAAGTTCTTGGTTATTTTTCTTCATTAAATCTAATTTCAAAGGTCCTTTGGAAAAAAAACAATTTGTACATATACTACATATTTTGATACATATTTTGACATACAGCTGCACTGAGATGCACCTGAGTGTGTTGGGAATGGCTAAATTCCTTTTTCTAGGATAACTGAGATCATTCCAAGAAATTTACAACTAAACCAGATTTAGATCAAGAATCATAATTGACATACTAAATATGCTGACATATAAGGCGACATTTTAAAACTCTTAAAAAATCGCCCCCAAAATCTGGGATCATCTTGTACGCAGGGTGTAACAGGAAACCTTAAATTCTGCAGAGATATTTAATGATTGGCCAACCACTGAAGTGTCGATAGTTGTGTCAATAGTTAACTACCATCCCAACTATCAATGCTGCAAACAAGCAACTGTGATGAGGGTTAAAACCATAGGTAATTCAAGTGAATCATTAGCGACACAACTATTGATAGAGTACACAAAACAACTGTTACAGTAATTACCAAAATTAGACGTTAGGATAAGCAAGCTTTCACTTTGTTACTAGCTTTATCCAGAGTACCATTATTATATAAGGCAATAATATTAGACAATTTTGTTATTGATACTTAATATGTATACAATGTCCTTTTAAGAATGATAGATAATTTGAAGTTATTGAAAGGGTAAATAGGGGTAGTCTTAACCTTCTTGTTTATGAGACAGCTATAGTTCCCAGTCGTACTCGACTTACCAGCCTTGTTATTTGCTAAGGGCCAATATTCCTTTTAGTATTTCATGATACAACTACATAAAGGGTTTTGTGATATTGACATTTTCCCCAGTTATCCTTAATATTGGGGTTCTTTCCAGTTTTAAAGGAATACATTCAGCCACTGTCAGGCAGTGGATCGAGTGGACGGCAAGTAGAGTTAAGTGCAGTATGGAAACAGGGACTAAAGTAATAACCATCGGGACAGCTCAAGCTAAAAGTACAGCAAGCAGTGAAATGTGAAACAGACAGATGGACGGTCCTGAGGTTCATGTGCTAACTTTTGTCTGGGGGCTCAACAACAGGCAAGAGCATTTTGACACTTTGCCTCATGCTTTCCCGCCTACGACGTCATTAACACTCGTACTAGCCCCTCATATTCTTAAAATTTGAACTGGAATGCGATTTAGCAAAAATGTTCATGTACCCATTAGGATTTGACCCTCATGAGAATAATATAGAAATGTGAATAATGCCATTTCTAAAAAGTATATGCCAAGTCCTACCTTTACAAAAATATGTACATAAAATGTATGATAGTGTTCAAAGACATGACATCCAAGGCAAAATAAATATTAAAGCTGTACAAAAGAAAGAATGGCTAGCAAACAACTGAGAGATCTCTTTCTAGCATGAAATGTGCGCTTTGCAAAAGAGCTAATCATCCATACATAATGCCGACCTATCACACTAGCAGTAAAATAGTTCTGGAGCTTGTAATAGGATCCTATGATTATCAAAAGGACACCTTTCTGTGATGACAAGGTCCCAAGTGCATAGCAACCCACCACTAGTAAAACCAAAATTCACATAAACCTCCATTTTGTCATTAAGAGGAGAATTCAGGAGATGGAGACCTTTCCCCCAATTGAGACTGAGTATGTGCAAGAAAGACAATTGTGCAACTGGTCTTACTTATACCAAAAATAAACCTGTGGGGCTGCTTATCCAAAGGACAAATAAATTGAAAAAACAAATTATGAAGATGCTTTAGCAATTAATTTTTTATTCAAAGGAAAATTGTATAAATCATGTGCGAGACTTTTTGTGGCTAATCCATAAATAGATCATACCAATATGGAAGCCTTTGTTATCTACAGAATGTGCATCTTTCTCATCCCCTCTCCCAACAAACTAAAAAGAACGACAAATTTTTAATCAAATTGTATTTTTCATAACTTACAAACCTGAGGTCTCTACGTATGGGGAAAATCTGGCTTAAAATAGAACAAAGTTGGTGGCATGAGTGCATTAGCAAATGGGGAAACAGAGTAAGTGGAGCTTGACCTCTTTCCCTTTCGCATACACCATGACACACTAATTATCTTCCAGGCCAGGTAACTGTAAGAAGGGTGGCTGGAAGGTGGCCATTTACTGTAAGACCTAAGGTTTGTAAGTTATGAAAATTGAATAAAAGTTTGTCATTTGTTTATACACGAAACTGTCAATCGTTACGACTTACTTTTGGTGGGATGATAAAGCAAGCTGTGGAACCAACTGGTGGTTCATTTCACCTAGGCTCACTTCCTGGTCAATTGTTAGAGCATAGGAAGGAGTCATATGCCTCTGATCTGTTAAGGGGGGTGGCCAGCTAATGCCATCTTTTATGGACAGGACTTTGACATTCATACCACATAATAAGGTGACTTGGGACATCTCCAAACTCCATATGATTTTTGCCTCTGACCTCTGGTTTTGTGACGCCAGGGCGATTTATCCCGAAAATAAGAGTTTTTCAAATTCTATCTCCTCCTTTGATACTTAATATTAAGACCTGGGATTACTACTATATATAGATCTGATGTAGACCTCCAATCAAGTGAAGCGTTTTTTTTTTTAAGAGATTTTTTTGCTAGATATGAATTTTTTCATTATGGTAAAAATATAAACCCTATAAATCAGGAAAAAATAAGAAAAAAAATGAAACAATTTTGGAAAAAATGGTTTTGTTTGATTGTTCTATAATGTCTTTCTATCCTTCACTAACTCGGCTCATTAGAGCGAATTTTCTTCTTCTGTATGTTAGCGAGATGTTTGGCTTATCTTTCTCTTTGGCATGAGGAACTTCTTGCCGAAACAAAGAAAAACAGACGTAAAAGCAAGCGAATGTCAGAGGTGAAACTCGCATGTGTACCCTCTATCATGTTTCTGCTCGCACTGAAGGGTGGTAACTTGCTAACTTCCCGTCTTGCGACTCATGGAATCTCTACAGATGCCATTGCTCACAATTTGTTTGACAATAAATATCAAAATTTACGACAACAGAAGAAATACTGCATTTTCTTGTACAAACCAATGTTTTGGCTTATTGAGTTATTTTTACTAATTACCCTGTAACTATGAAAGTAAGATGAATTTTGACAAAACATTTTGTATATGCATTCTCCATTACCATATGAAGCTCCATGAGTTCTATCATAACTTTGCAATTTTTGCCCTATACCCAGATATATAGGGGTACCAGCCAGCCCCCTTAAGTAAAAGATTATTCAACAACCAGACATCGAGGCTTTGACACAATGGGAACTCCAGTTTACATTGTGTCTAGGAAGAAAGGAGAAAAGAACCTGTAATTGTTGGAGACAACTACTAATGGTAGCTATTTACCTTTTTCTATTGTTAGTCCCTCTCTCCCCTTGTAAGAGAGAAGGTAGGACTTGCTTCTATTTTCTCGAATTTGTATTGTGTACAGACAATCAAAATATGGAAAATAAAATGGGTGCTCCTCACCTGTGCCTAGTCAGTTTCAGCAAATGATAGCTCAATTCTCTCCCCTGCCTACCAGAAGAGGAGAAAAAGAAATAGAAAAGAAGAAGGCCAGTCAACCCATTCACTCTTTCACAAGCAACATCTTAGGCAACATCTTAGGCAAGATACAACCTGTCATGGTAGAGGCACTGGATGAGATACATAACTTGTTAAGCGGGCACCCCCAAACCCAAGAAAAAAAGTGCCCAAGGAGCAACATCCCATAGGTAGAAAGAGGTGAACGTCATCTGAAGAACCCATGTACCAGCCTTCAATACCCTTTGAACTGACACGTTCTTCCTTAAAGTGATGGAAGGGTCAAAGCCCCTAATATCATGAGCTCTTGCATGCACTATATTGGCCTCTGCGTTTGGAAAGGTACGGTATACTCGTCTAATTATTTCACATAGCCAAATGGAGATGGTGTTCTTGGACACTTCTTTCTTGTTCTGGCCTGTGCTAACAAAAAGTTTTCAACACTCTGGCCTGAGAAGTCAAGTTCTTTTTAGACAGCTTTGCAGTAACCTAGCAGGACATAAAAGTAATTCCTCAGGATCATCAACAGTCTCTCAGGGAGGGGATTGAAAAGGACTCTAATCTTTCATCAGGAACAAAAGAATTCAGTCTTAGCCAAGAATTCCGGGACAAAGTCGAAGGCTACCAACCCCCAACCTGTTGAGTGTTTAACATTAAGAGAGACAATGAAGCTCTCCTACTCTCTTCATTGGAGCTAAGTACTGTCTTGAGGGTCATCCCTATCAAGTGAGGTTGTTAAAAGACCAAGGTTAAATCCTAGTTAGGTAGCTTAATTTCTCTTGGGGAACAGTACTTTCTCAAACTTTTGAGAAGCATAGAGATCTCCTATGAGGAGGAAAGGTCTACCCCCTTCAGGCACAAAACTAGCCCTAGAGTCTGTAACCCTTCATGGCTGACACAAAAAGTAGCTTCTCCCCACTGAGGAATACTACCAGGAAGTCAGCTACCCCATTGATGACACCAATCACAGTAGACAGCCCATTTCCCCTGGTATACGGTTGTAGATGTCCTGAGATAGCCAGAAATGGCAACTGTGAAGAGATAGGGATCCTACAGATAGGTGAACCCTCTTGATGTGTAGTTGGCAAAGGAGGGTGTTCCAGGGAGAAATCTCTCAGTGACTCAGTCAGCAGGGCCAGCAGGTCGGGATACCACTTGGTGTGTGGCCACAAGGGAACCACCAGGGTCATTCTGAGTTTCTGGGATACCAATACCTTGTTGATTACCTGACAAATTAGGCAAAAGGGAGGGAAGGCATAAACTTTCAGATTGTCCCAAGGATGTTGCAGAGTCTTCTGCCGCCGCCCAAGGATCCAGAACAACCGAACAAAACATGTCCAGTTTCTTGTCGTATTGGGTCAAGAAAAGATTTATCATTGGCCTTCCCCACACATTGAACATCTTTCTGCTACCTCCAGGTGTAGTGACCACTCTGTCCCTGACATATGACCCTGACAACACAGCTTGTCTGTTACTAAATTCCTTTTCCTTGGAATGTACCTGGGTGAAAGATCTACTGGGCATGAAGGGGCGCTCCTATAGTCAGGTTCCTGTCGTCCAGCCACCACGTCAAGTCCTGTCTGACTTCCTTTGAGAGAGGAACTCTTAAGAAGGGAGGATCCTTTAATGGGGGGTGAAACTTTCAATCTCCAATGAAGGACCTGTGAGGAACAAGCTTCTCCAAGGACTATAGGTGACCTAGAATGATGTGCCACTGACATACTGGTTGTTTTTGTCTAGAAAGAAAGGTGTACAATGGTCTTAAAACTTGTCGATGCATGGATCTGATGGAAAGACCCTTGACCCTGCTGTGTCTATTAGCAAGCCCAGGGTGAATGCTCTCATGAACACCTGTGGGGCAGTACAGAGGCCAAAGCAAAGCACCTTGAACTGATACACTATCTTTCTTAGAATGAAGTGAAGGAACTTGCGAGATGACTGATGGAATGCATCCTTCAGTTCTATTGTCAGCATGAAGTTGGACTTCCTGATGGCTGCTACAACTGTGCAGAATAAGTTTCCATCTTGAACAAAGTGTTTCTGATGGAAAAGTAGACACGTCTATCTATGACTGGTCTCCAATCAGCCTGATGCCTTTGCCACCAGAAAGATCCAGCCGTAGAAACCTGGGGATCTATCTTTCACGACCTCCACTGCTCTTTTTTCCAACATTACCTTCAGTTCTTCTCGGATAGCTAGATCCTTCAGCGGGCCTTAAATCTATGCTCTTTGATGGTATGGACAACTAGAGAGAGGAGGAGGAAACTCGAAGGGAAGTAAATATCCCTAACACAGAATATCTACTATCCAGGTCTCGGCTCCATGCTGTTGCCAAGTTCCCCTTACGTGATGAATCACAACGTTAACAAAACTGTGAGACAAAGAATGAGGATCAAACAACTTTACCTATTCAGGACATATGGACTATTTGATATAAATCATAGGATTTGTGAAAACTGCATAAGATTATCATAATAACCTCTCACCAGAGGTAATATCTGCTGTGTAACATGAATACAGGAAGATAATAACTGGCTAAATTCAAAGGAACCTTTTAATAAATTGAAAAGGACAATCAGAGGTTATACACCTCAGAAATCCAGCTGCAATCTGATCACTTTATGGCTTGCTTCATATGAAAAAGAACATATTTCCAATAATTAAAAAAAGTCATGCACTTATTCATTCCCATTAATTTACTGACTTCGTCACTAAATCTACTTGTAGTGAACATTAGTTTCCAGTTAAGGCTCTAGATACATCCATTTTCCCCAACAGCAGCTAAGACACTCAAAACTAAAGGTGTCAACCAGTGCACACTCCAATTAGGATAGTAACTAAACATTAAAAGTACTTACTTTTAATAATGAACAGCTTTAACAAGATGGTTATATATGACAACCAACATTAAGAACACTGACCATGTAATAGACTAGATTAGTATCACATATAAGTTGAAACTTGTACTGTACATCAAACCAACTTACAGCTTTGAATCATTAGTCATTTTCAGAATAGTTTCAAATATAATCTCTAAATTACTAGGTGAATCAAGATGATGATCAACACCCTTCAAGTAGAGAAGTTGAATGTCATTGGTTTGGAATCCCTTAAGTAATTTCAGAGAATTCTCAAAAGGACTGTAAGTATCCTGAAAGAGAAAGACATTTTACTACAACTATTTCTACACAGAGAAAAAGCACAAACTAAGAGTGCTGGTGTTTGCTATATAAGCCAAATACAAACAAAAAAAGCCTCTACAGCTTTACTGCCCAGAAGAGGAAAAATAAAAAGCATTGACAATTATGCAGTGGAACTTAAATCTACATCCAAAGTGTATACTACATTATCAAACTATAGCTACATGTGCAATAACCTGAAAACAAAGGTGTCTAATTCTATTGATGAATATAAAAAGTAATTCTAGAAGCTATACAACTGCATATTAAACACCATTCTCTATTATCCACCTGGCTAACAAAAGAACTAACCTTACATGAGTATTACACTTTGGAAGCCATAAACTTTTATGGACATATAAGAAAACCAGAATGTTTATCACATAGATTTTTGTACTATTTTCACATTGAACACTGCACATAACAGTACCCACATAATTATATCACACTACACAATATCCAGTTCCTGGAAATACCAGAATTTCAATCATTATTTTTTAAACTTCATAATCTTACTCTCACACATCCAGTGCATACACACACAAACAACAAACACACACACACACACTCTACTAAACTAGTAATGTAACACACACACACACACACTACTAAACTAATAATGTAACTGAAAAGTAAAACAGATTTACTTCACTGAACCAGAGAGAGAGAGAGAGAGAGAGAGAGAGAGAGAGAGAGAGAGAGAGAGAGAGAGAGAAAGCAGGCCTAATTCCAAGCAAACAAATTTTTTCCCTACATTTGCTGCACTTCTTCAGTGGTCTATTTCCATTGTGTACTGTATGTTGTGCATACATATATGCAATTGCTCTAATGGAAGGAATTATGTATTTGTTAAGCGAAGGAACTTTCGTTTTCTGTGTATACTGTCATATAATGACACACAGATGATGAAAACAAGATAATTGATCTCACCTGAACTATATTTTTGTTCTATCAGGTAATGAGTTTTGTTTAATTCACAACAATCACAAAGAAATAAATAAAAACTTTTAGCAAATCTCGAAAGTTTATTCTTAACTTTTCATATTATCAGTAAGACTTGAAAAGTAGTTTTTTTAAATAAGTGAACTATTCAAAGAATGTGAGGTATCATTACCAACTCCAATTATAAATTCTCCAAAACAACTGATAAGAGATTATAAAGTTAAAATATTTGACTGCCATATCTTAAAATAAGTCTGTTGATGGTCAGGCAAATTTTTATCATTTAAGACTGAACTAGAACTCCTGACTTTAAACTTTCTCATCAAATGTTTTCTTGCTGCATACAATTGTGTATTAATGGATAAATTACTCCCTATCTCTTATTTCCTTGTGAAATATTTCACATGCTTTATTCCTAAAACCCAGAGTATGAAAAGCTGTATCCTTAAATACTTCTTGAGGTACGCAATATTTTTATGGCCATGTCGCTTTATCAATAATGAGAGAGAGAGAGAGAGAGAGAGAGAGAGAGAGAGAGAGAGAGAGAGAGAGAGAGAGAGAGAGAGAAGAGAGAGAGAGCAAATTTTCCTAGGTAGCACTAATACTTTCAGCCATGCAAATAAAATAAATTGACAGCAAAAGTTACATAGAACAGCCCCATGTGGAATTAAGTAATGCAATTATACATGATACCAAACAGAGCAGAATTAGTGTAAAAAGTCTAAAGTGAGTCTACAATGAGCTTAAAAGAAGCCTTATAACATTGTCCCATTTTTCTTACAAAACATACTTACATACTTATTCTACATATTAGGATACAGAGCATAACATAAAAACATACCTGTGTGCCATGAATAATGCGAACCGGACACTTGATAGGGTAACCCCCTTCCTGGTCAAGATCCAACTCGTATGGAATCATTTCTTCAAAGACACGGAATGACAATGGATAAGGTCCATACTTGGGATCATTATACTCATAATGACCACCTTTATCTAAGATTTCCACAAGAACAGCAGGAGCACGATTTCTCATGCGATCCAAGTAGTAATTAGAAAAATTGATGGATGGAGCCAGTAATAATAATTTACCAAACTTCTTTGGATGTTTTCTTGCTAAACAAGCAGCAATCTGAAATACAAATAAAACTTAATAAGCATATCACAGTATTTGCAATGTCAACCAATCTTATGGGATAAAATGAGAAATTAAACTGTATAAAAGTCATTTTAACTTTGGCAATCAAGATACTCCAAGACATTCCGTTTAGAACATCTAATTAATGAAAAGGGTAACACAACCTAAATTTATCTGTTCACTGACTTTTGATCAATTTTAATTTTACCTATTCACTAACCTGTAATCAGTTTCAATTTTACCTGTTTATTAATCTGTGATCAGTTTAAATTTCACCTATTCACAAACTGTGATTCAGTTTTAATTTTACCTTTTCACAAGCTGTGATTCAGTTTTAATTTTACCTTTTCACAAGCTGTGATTCAATTTTAATTTTACCTGTTCACTAACCAGTGATCAGTTTTAATTTTACCAGTTCACTATCCAATGATCAGTTCTAATGAACCTAACCACTAACTTGTGATGATCAGTTTTATGAGTACAAGCCTTCAAAGTATCTTTGTCCTTAAGAATATATATTATTTTATCTTGAGCAATTATTCATTGAGACCATTCAATCGAAAATCCAAAATGTTACTATTTTTCTCTATATAATGCAGAATCCAGGATAATTAGAAGGATCAATTATACAGAAACCTTACCATGAAGTAAGTTTCGGAAGGTGAAACAGCAATCTATGGGTTATTTCACCCCCTCCAATTTCATATAAACCAGTAGGACGCCCTAAAGGTGAAAATTTGTGAAGCTTCAAGTTAAACCATCTCCAAAGGTTAACTAGTATCTCTGAACTCTCTGCTACACAATTATTATCATTAATTGCATTTCAAATAGTCTAAAATAAATCATATATGGGATGAAATTGAAAGATATAAGGTTTTATCAGGCAAAAGAATTTTTCTTTTACCTTCAATAATTTTGGAGATATTAGCATTAGAAAGGCACTTAGACTGGGCTGTGCCAGCTGTCAGAAATGAGCCCATTTCCAGTAAGACTGATATTTTAAAAATAAATCTTATATGGGAAAAATTGATAGATGTATGAGTTTATCTGCCAAAAGAATTTTTCTGTTATCTTCAATACTTTTGGAGATATTAGCATTTGAATAGTGTCAGGGCTAGGCAGTGGCAAAAATGATAATGCAATAATTAAAACATCATTTAAATGCAAATTTTTGATATTTTAAAAATAAATCTTATGTGGGATGAAATTTTAAAATGTAAGAAAGAATTTTTCTGTTATCTTCACAATACTTTTGGAGATAGCATTTGAAAAGCATCATGGCTGGGCTGTGGCAAAAATTACAATTCGATAATGAAACATCACTTAAATGTGTTCGATATTTTCAAAATAAATCTTGTAGGGGAATTTTTCTTTTATCTTCTATACTTTTGGAGAAACTATTAGCATTTGAATAGCATTAGGGACTACAGGCAGTCCCCGGTTATTGGCGGGGGTTCCATTCCCAAGTGCATGCTGATTCAGTGAAAACCGCCATTAGCCGAAATTAGGCAATTTATGGCACCATAATGGTGCTTATGATGCTGATAACCGGTTAGCGGCGCCATACGCACCCTTCTGGCGTCAATAACCGGAACTCGGCCCGTTATGGCACCATAAATAGTCAATATTATGGTGCTAGACAAGCCCATAAAACTGGATTGCCGATAACCAGAGACTGCCTGTAATGCAATAATTAAAACGTAACAAATGTGAATTTATATTCTAAAATTAAAATTCAAAATAAATCTTCTATGGGATGATATTTAAAGATGTAAGGTTTTATCTGCCGAAAGGATTCTTCTTTTATTTTCAATACTTTTGGAGATACATTAGCATTTGAATAGCGTTAAGGCCAGGCTGCAAGAAATGAGGCCGTTTCCAGTAAGACTTCGCTTCGCTCATAATAAAACTGCCTGAATAATCTTACTTTAGTAATTTCCATGCCACCTTCAATAATCAAAATCTTCACAGTAATCTTGACATATAATTAAAAAACAATGCAAAGCAACTGAGAGAATTTCAACTCTCACATAGAAAGATGCCATAGGAAATGAAAGAAAATGAAAGACAAGTGAAAGATGGAATGAATCATAGATTAAAATCAACTCTAAGGATCTGTAAAAGAAAAATTAGGAGCATCATACACAAGACACTATTTAAGCAACTCCTCTGAGGAGGTTGTGACGATATACAGACACTCCATAAAAAATACCAAACAACAATAAAACACAGATATAAACAAATGGAAGTGAAACAACAAAACATGCTCACTTCTAGATAGGTACTAAAGCTTATAATATGCCTTAGATGACACACTACAAATGGTACAGAAGGATTTTTACCTTGCTGCTTTGCTCCAAACCAGCTGTAATGGTTTATGACTTGTACTTTTCATACATCCCCAATGATATTTCCCCAATTACTTTTCTACCTTTAAATTCTTTAGATTTTTATTTTTCATTTAAGAACACTTTGTTTAGGCAAGTTCTACAAGAGTCCAACAATGTACTATTTTAATCCCTCCTTGTTTAAACAGCTCTATAATAATAGTAATAATAATAAGTCTTTTTGAAAAATATTGCTGCATCAGCTGCATTCAACTTGTAAATAGTCTTCTCTATTTTTCTAATAATAGCTTTCTCTCTGCTACTACAACTGGCGAATATTGCACTGATATTACTCATCAGAAGGAGTAAATTTTGGGGATATTGCTTAAAATTTATATATTTGTCACAGTAAGTGAACAAATAGATCAAAATATAAGTCGATCTAGTGGCCAACGTTTCTCTCAGTATCATCCGAGCATGATCATGGCAGTGGGTCTGAGCAGACTGTAGATGCTGTCAGAATCTACTCAATATATAGTAGCATGTTAGCAGGGGGTCAACCGCTCGCTGGGTTTTCATTGGTTGGTGGCACAATGCGTTTATACTATTGGCTGGAGGAAGTTTCCTTCAAGACACGTTGAAAGTTGCACTGTTGCAGCCTAGCAGACCGTCAAGGCTGGGGCATGACTTCCCTGGGTGTTGTGTCACAACAGCTCGCATTGTTATTGGCTGCTAGGCTGCTTGTATCATCTGGTATTCCTTAATTGGAGGTGTCGCTCGGTCTGGTATTAATTGTACTATTATTTATATTCATGGGTCTTCTTAAGTTGGTGGGGAGGAAAAGCACTTCCTGTGTCGTATTTAATAAGGGCTTTTCTTGCTGTATGAGGAGTGCCTCGAGCAGTCGTGAATGTCGCTGGTCAGGAGCCCTTCCTATTATCTTAGTATTCTTGATACCATCACAGGAGATAGCTTCCTGGTGTGCTGTCATGGAATGGTTTTTAATTGCCCATTCTTGTGCGTGGCAAGAAATCCTCTTGGACAGTTTCATAGAAGTCATACCAACGTAAGAGCCGGGACATTTACGGACAGGGCATAAGAATTGGTAGAATACATTAGACTGTTTCAAGAGGTCTCTTGCTGGGGGGTTGGGTTGTTCTTCATGATAAGGTCGCGGGTACATCAATTTTGGTAATAAATCACGAGTTCAAGTTTTTTGTCGACTTCAGTGGGGGTCACTGTTAAACGCAAAAATCTATCCAACTCAATGTTACTAACTCGCTGTTCCTAGAAGACTGCCGCAGGTCCAATCATTCACGGCCTACATTCCTTGTGATGACGTCATGGCATGTCACGTGACGTACCACGTGATACATGCGCACAGATTGTATAACGAATATACATATACAAAATTAAATCTTTTATTTAGCTGCCATATCTTACGTTATATGCAGAAACACTAACACTCTCCCCCCTTCTTTCTTTGTCTTGGAAGGAGAGTTTTAACTGCTGTCGTCTCCATTCATTCTCTGCTGACCGCAGCACGTAGCTGCTCGGTCCGACGCCCCCTCTCTTTTTTGTCAGACATCAGCAAGTTGCTGTGATGTATCTACCCAGAACCACTTCCGTAATTTCACCACGTTCTAGCATGTCTCGCAAAACAGCTATGTCAATTCTCAATCTCTTATCTTCCACATTCTTGTAGGAATGAAGAGCGTCAACAGGCTTTTATTGTCAACGAAACATTTTATTTTCATGCTCCTACATCCAGAAATTTCGCACAGAATTCTAGCCAGGTATACTGCAGTCTCTGCACATTCCAAAAGCGCCATTGTTTCAGCTGATAGGGTGGACTTGACCACTCTTCTAATTTTTCTTGTTTGCCAGAATACGGGACATCTCTCCATATCATTATCCCGTAAGAAATCACGAATCCTCCTTGTGATCCATTTCCTTTTAAGTTGGCAAACGAGGCATCGGAAAAACACTCGAGGTGACACTCTTCAAGATTCCTCATCCTTGGCATATACAATTTAACATTATCAGTCTTTACTCTCTCTATGACTTTGTTGAGTCGCATTAAATCTGACACTGTTGCATTGCAACGTAACCCACTTAACTCACACACGTCAAATGAAATGTCAGGTCTGGTGTGAGTAGCAATCCAGCTTAACTGTCCAATCATAGCTCTATACTCTGATTTCTCCGAGTCAGACAGCTCTGCAGACTTCACCGCAGCCCGTTGTCTACTCACAGGTATTGGTTTCAAGGTCATTGCATACTGAAACTGGTCAGAGCTTATGCTGCCATTCTTGTTTGATACAACATTTATTCCAACGTATTTGAAGGCCTTAGTCTCTGAGCTCCCTATGGTGAATGTCTCTCTCAACTGATCAATCACTTGTCGCTTAAACTCTGGTGTTCCTGCCCACAAAAAAATCATCGACATGAAATGCACACCACTCCTTCAGCTTTGCCGTCACGTAACCAAAACAGCGCCGGATCAAGTGTACACACTTTAGCTCCCAGATTTAGCAGCAGATTTTTAACACTCAAATACCACTGTCGAGTGGCATCACACAAGCCGTAAACAGTCTTCTTTAACCTCCACAGCTTACCTTCATCAAACTCTGGTGGAGGACGCAGGTGTACAATTCTTTCAATCTTGTCCCCCTGCAGGTATGCTGCTTTTATATCCATTGTGTGGCAGTCCAGTGACGTGTAGCGGCCAGTGACAAAGCCAAACGCACCGCCTCCTTGGAGCACGTAGGAGAATCTCTTTTCAAATCTGTGCTGTCTTCTTCAAAACCTCTCGCAACTAAACGAGCTTTCACCACTGGTTTTCCCCCTTTTAATTTTTCAGTAATAACCCATCGAACTGATAGTGCATCTTGTCCAACATCATTCACCTCTTCATAGACATCATTATCCTTCCAGTTCTGAATTTCTGTTTCCTTGGCACTTAAGACTTGATCCGAATTAAATAGAACCATCATCTCAGTGTTGTCATCAACAATCTCTAAATCACTAAAATCTTTACTCATAAATCTGCCCAAGAGATACTTCCATCATAGTCCCACTTTAAATTATAACAGTTCTTGTATTTTCCAGTAGCTACCGGCTCAACTGACAATTTTACCCGACCTGAATTCACCACTTTCAACGTGTATACCTCTTACCCTTTCACCAACTGAAAGCCTTGATGTATCCTTTGATGCTGCTTCTGTCGCTATTTCTATATTTTCACTCTCTGCATATTCAGATGCATCCACCTCTTCGATCTCCACTTCTGCGGACTTATTCACAGACTCTTCATCCTCAGAGTCTTCCTCACACAACTCATGGTTTGTAACAAAGCGACGCTTGTTTTCTTTCCTCTTGCACTGTCTCTGGAGCAACGCTACACATATCTTTCACTATTGGGCTGTTAGCGGAAGGATGCGCTAACCTACAACTCGTGTACTCTTACGTAAACACCACCGTGTCGCACGAAAACTTGCTTCCCATCCTTGCCAATAACGATACCCGGGCCATGCCATTCAGGGCTGTCATTTCTTTTATAAAATACTTCATCACCATTTTCGAGTTCTTATTGACATCACTTGCACGTATGTTGTGTCGCAAGCTCTCCTCAAACGTTCACTTGATTCTGATTTGATGAACTCCTGTCTAGCCAAGTGTATTTAAATTGTCTCTCACAATTTCTGATGTACTAAATTCTAAAGCTGGTGGGTTATTCGTGTACACACTGGGTAATCCAGGATTATGACCGAAAACAAGCTGGTTGGGTGCGAACCCTGAGTGATTGGATAACGCATTTCTTGCAGATATTGCCCATGCCAAAGCCACTTCCAAGCTACATTTACTGTCATCCATGATTTTCCTGACAGTGTCGCCAATCACAGCATTTTGTCGCTCGCACACTCCATTGCTCCATGGACTCTCTGCAGAGGTTGTCATCACCTTGATGTTAAATGTTTCTCCTAGCACCCTCATATCATCATTATTGAATTCACAGCCATTGTCTGTTAGAATTTTTGCGGTGCAACCAAAAATACTAATCCACTTTTTAAATAACTCACTCACAATGGTTGTTCCACGCTTGTCACTAATGACTGTGGCAGCACAGTACCTGGTTGCCATGTCTATGATCACCAACAAATATTTCTTTCCCCAAATCTTAAATCCATTGCAATAGCTTCATTAAACTTACTCGCCATGGGGATGCACACAACAGGACGTGGTCTGGCCTTCTTTAGCTTGTGACACACTTCACACTCTATGTTTACTTTTTCAATGGCTTTTTAATTTCCAAATTATTAATGCCAGCATCTTTCACAAGTTTAATTAACCTTGAAGCTGTAGGATGGCCAAACTGTTTGTGTAGTTTCAAAGCAGTCTTTCTCACATCGCTTCCCCACAGTGTTGCCAGCGCTATGGTTTGGCAACACTCTCCTAGTCAAGCTGACACCGGCATTAATAAATAATGACCCGATGACGATGTCTTCAAATCAATCAATTTCCCACACACATTTACCTGATCTGTTCCAAAGTTTATGATCATTTTAGCCTTCTTCATTGAGCGTTTACTCAACAATAGTGGTATGTTACAACTCACCACGTCTGTAGTCACGGTAGCGCTGATTCCGCCATAGAGCAAGGAAGACAAACACGTTTGATGGAAGACACTGTATTACCACTTGCAAACGTGAATGTGGATGATGATTCATTTTCCACAATCTTTTTTTTACGTTCATAATCGCTTAAACCACAAACAAACTTACTCAACCAGTCAACTCCACACACCGTAGTTGAGCAACCTGAGTCCAATAACGCACATCCCTTGGCCTCATCTACAAGCTTATTAAGTTTTCCTTCCTCCTTATCGCCATTTCCTGTGTACCCAACAAACAGGGACAAGTGAACACTTTCACTGTTTGTTTCCGAAGATTTTTCACCTTTTTCGTTGCCTTCCGAACCTCCGGAATTTTCGTACGCATCTGGACAGTAACGAGCCCAATGGAATCGGGAATCACATATTACACACCTTGACACCTTGCCATCTGGACCAATTGGGTTTTGTTTCCTCCGTGATTGTCCTCTTGCTGAATGTGACCATCCTCCACGGCCTCTCACTGCACCACCCTCACCACGTAGTCTGGCTCTTCCACGCTGGTACCCCCTAACATACAGAGCACTCTCTGGTGTTTCTGCAGTGCCACCCTCGTCCTTAGTCATGAAGACCGGCTCACTCTTTATCTCAGTGACTGGTTTCGTTTAATTCCTGCACACGCCTTACTATCTTTTTTCTCCGATGTTGCCAGAAAACACTCTGTTTAACGTAGATTTCATATTATCATACGATACCTCTGCGATTGCTGACATCACTAGTTGCTGCTCACTGTCACTTAAACCACATGATGCAAGAAGCATAAACGCCATTACGGGATCAGGTAGTTCCATTTCTTGTTTCTTGAACTTAAAGTATGTGTGCTCAAACTCAGAAACAAACTTCCTTATTTCCGTATTCTCTGATCTTCTGAGATTATACAACTCTTGAAAGGCCGTAAACTGCCGACGCCCTTTTTCAGCAAGAAACAAACTGTCAAGTTTTTCTATGATAGTTTTCACACCATTTTCTTTTTTTAGATCGCTTGTCTCCAGTTCCGAGGTTGGCCACTCTGGCGCGCCCTTCCAAGGACAGGTGTATAGCTAGTGCTTGTTTGCTCTTCGGCAGTTCGTCAGTTTCACACCATAATGTCTATGTCCTTCTTCCAGCTTTCATATGCGCTTTCATCACTGAACTTAGGTGGCCACTTGCTTTGACGCCATTATGATCTCTCCAACCACGCTCTGCTACCAGTGCTAAACGCAAAAATCTATCCAACTCAATGTTACTAACTCGCTGTTCCTAGAAGACTGCCGCAGGTCCAATCATTCACGGCCTACATTCCTTGTGATGACGTCATGGCATGTCACGTGACGTACCACGTGATACATGCGCACAGATTGTATAACGAATATACATATACAAAATTAAATCTTTTATTTAGCTGCATATCTTACGTTATATGCAGAAACACTAACAGTCACATTCCCTCTGATGATTTTTCTTAATGCATCCTCGTCCTCACGGTGACATGCGTGCATTCTGGCTTTGTAAAACAGCTTGATCTTCTCATGGGGGTAGGGCTGCGGTCTCTCACTCTCGCTGTACCACCGATCCAGCGCTGTTCGGACTTTTTTGTTAATAAGTCAATTCGGATACCCGTTATTAACGAGCACCTGAGTGACTCGGTCGAGTTCTTAGTGAGTGTCCTGCCAGGAAGAACAGTGTGTGAGGGCCCTCCGAATGTAGGCCCTGGCTATGATGTTCTTGAACCATGCAGGACATTCGCTGTCACCAATCAGGCAAAGTCCTAAGTTTTTCTTTGTATATACCAAACTTCCTCCAGCCAATGAAAACCAATGAAAACCCAGCAAGCGGTTGACCCCTTGCTGACATGCTACTATATACTATTGAGAAGATTCTGACAGCATCTACAGTCTGCTCCGACCCACTGCCGTGATCATGCTTGGATGATACTGAGAGAAACGTTGGCCACTAGATCGACTTATATTTTGATCTATTTGTTCACTTACTGTGACAAATAACTAATTTTTAAGCAATATCCCCAAAATTGACTCCTCCTGATAGAGTAATATTGGCGCAATACTCACCAGTTGTAGTAGCAGAGAGAAAGCTATTATTAGAAAAATAGAGAAGACTATTTACAAGTTGAATGCAGCTGATGCAGCAAAATCTTTCAATAAGACTTGTTTGAAAGAGGGTCTCCTTCCAGTAATAATAATAATAATAATAATAATAATAATAATAATAATAATAATAATAATAATAATAATAATAAGACGACAGGGAGGATGAGGTATCAAACAACGACACACGAAGAAACGCCGACGAAGAAACAGAGAGGACGGAACGGGTAGAAAAGATTAGACAATGGATGGAGCCAGATACAGAGAGAACAAAGATCCCCTCCATGAAAGCCTACAACACCAAAAAATTAAGGGAGAAAACAAGTGAGGTCAATGAAATAATGGGCATAATACACACCACCAGTATCACAAAATCATAGAAACAAATAACTTGGTATATGCAGGAGCAAGATTAGTAGCAGAACTGATGGGGATTCGAACACCAACACCACCAGCACAACCAACCCAACAGAAACAAAACACCCAGCAACTCCTTGGAAAAGGCGCCTGGAAAAGCAAATCATGGTGATGAGATCTGACTTGAGTAAACTGAAAGAGATGGCAGAAAAAAGGCTAAGAAGCAAGAAAATAAGGGAGGAACTCAACGAGAAATACAAAGTACAAGAGAGGGGGACTAACAACACAATAGAAGATGTAAAACAGAGGCTTAAGGCCAAAGCACATAAGATCCAACGGTACATGAACAGGAATAAGGGATACCAACAAAACAAACTATTCGGAACCAACCAGAAAAGATTATACAGCCAACTAAGAGGGGAAGACAACCACCCAGAAATTCCTGAAGCCAAACCAAGTAAGAGACTCTGGGAAAACATATGGAGCAATCCGGTATCACACAACAAACATGCAACATGGCTCCAGGAAGTCAAGGAAGAAGAAACAGGGAGAAAACAAAGATTCACAGAGATCACCACAGACACAGTCAGACACCAACTAAAAGAAAAATGCCAAACTGGAAAGCCCCAGGTCCTGATGAAGTCCATGGATACTGGCTCAAAAACTTCAAGGCCCTACACCCACGAATAGCAGAACAACTCCAGCAAATTGTATCTCAAATTACCATGCACCCAAATGGATGACCACAGGAAGAACATCCTTAGTACAAAAAGACAAGAGTAAGGGAAATATAGCCAGTAACTACAGGCCTATCACCTGCCTACCAATAATGTGGAAGTTTTTTTTTTACTAACAGGTATCATCAGTGAAAAGGCTATACAACTACCTAGAGGAGACAAACACCATCCCCCAAAACCCACAGAAAGGCTGCAGAAGGTAGTGTAGGGGCACAAAAGACCAGCTCCTGATAGACAAAATGGTAATGAAGAACAGTAGGAGAAGGAAATCCAACCTAAGCATGGCATGGATAGACTATAAGAAAGCCTTCGACATGATACCACACACATGGCTAATAGAATGCCTGAAAATATATGGGGCAGAGGAAAACACCATCAGCTTCCTCAAAAATACAATGCGCAACTGGAATACAATACTTACAAGCTCTGGAATAAGACTAGCAGAGGTTAATATCAGGAGAGGGATCTTCCAGGGCGACTCACTGTCCCCACTTCTCTTCGTAGTAGCCATGATTCCCATGACAAAAGTACTACAGAAAATGGATGCCGGGTACCAACTCAAGAAAAGAGGCAACAGAATCAACCATCTGATGTTCATGGACGACATCAAGCTGTATGGTAAGAGCATCAAGGAAATAGATACCCTAATCCAGAACTGTAAGGATTGTATCTGGGGACATCAGGATGGAGTTTGGAATAGAAAAATGCGCCTTAGTCAACATACAAAAAGGCAAAGTAACGAGAACTGAAGGGATAAAGCTACCAGATGGGAAGCAACATCAAACACATAGATGAGACAGGATACAATACCTAGGAATCGGTGGAAGGAGGGGATATAAAACACAAGAGATGAGGACACGATCAGGAAAGACTATATGCAGAGACTCAAGGCGATACTCAAGTCAAAACTCAACGCCGGAAATATGATAAAAGCCATAAACACATGGGCAGTGCCAGTAATCGGATACAACGCAGTAATAGTGGAATGGACGAAGGCAGAACTCCAGCACCATAGATCAGAAAACCAGGAAAACATTTATGACAATACACAAAGCACTACACCAAGAGCAAATACGGACAGACTATACATAACACGAAGGAAAGGAGGGAGAGGACTACTTAGTATAGAGGACTGCGTCAACATCGAGAACAGAGCACTGGGGCAATATCTGAAAACCAGTGAAGACAAGTGGCTAAAGAGTGCATGGGAAGAAGGACTAATAAAAAGTAGATGAAGACCCACAAATATACAGACAGGAGAATGACAGACATAAACAGAGGACTGGCACAACAAAAACAATGCACGACAATACATGAGACAGACTAAAGAACTAGCAGCGATGACACATGGCAATGGCTACAGAGGGGAGAGCTAAAGAAGAAACTGAGGAATGATAACAGCGGCACAAGATCAGGCCCTAAGAAACCAGATATGTTCAAAGAACGATAGATGGAAATAAACATCTCTCCCATATGTAGGAAGTGCATACGAAAAATGAAACCATAAACCAACATAGCAAGCGAATGCCCGGCATTGCACAGAACCAGTACAAAAGGAGGCATGATTCAGTGGCAAAAGCCCTCCCACTGGAGCCTGTGCAAGAAACATCAGCTACCTTGCAGTAATAAGTGGTACGAGCACCAACCTGAGGGAGTGATAGAAAACGATAACGCAAAGATCCTCTGGGACTATGGTATCAGGACGGATAGGGTGATACGTGCAAATAGACCAGACGTGACGTTGATTGACAAAGTCAAGAAGAAATTATCACTCATTGATGTCGCAATTACCATGGGACACCAGAGTTGAAGAGAAAGAAGAGGGAAAAATGGATAAGTATCAAGATCTGAAAATAGAAATAAGAAGGATATGGATATGCCAGTGGAAATCGTACCCATAATCATAGGAGCACTAGGCACTATCTCAAGATCCCTGAAAAGGAATCTAGAAAAACTAGAGGCTGAAGTAGCTCCAGGACTCATGCAGAAGAGTGTGATCCTAGAAACGGCACACATAGTAAGAAAAGTGATGGACTCCTAAGGAGGCTGGATGCAACCCGGAACCCTACACTATAAATACCACCAGTCGAATTGGAGGACGTGATAGAGCAAAAAAAAAATAATAATAATAATAAAGGGATTTTGACGTAGGGAAAAATCTATTTCTGGGCGATTGGCTCGTGTCGCCAGCGAAAATATCCTTTAATCTATATTTCTAGGGTAAATGTACTAACACATACCAGAGAATAAATAAAATAAAAGAAAAAGGTCAGTATAACTGACTCGCTCACCCTCCAAGAGGGTGTCGGTATGAACACTAGGCGAGTGAGACCACTACCACGAGCCAAATGCCAATAGAAATCTCCCACTACAAAAACCCATCCAAGAGGAGAGCCGACCCACAGAGTGAGCAGCTCGTACTACTACTACTCCATCCCATGCTGCGACTGCTGCGCCTCTGGTGGCCATCCTGAAGTTTAGCAGACAATCTTGGGCGAAGGGATGGGTTAGGGTGGGATTTCGCTGCGACACGAGCCAATCGCCCAGAAATAGATTTTTCCCCCTACGTCAAAATCCCTTTTCTGGGCTCAGCTCGTGTCGCTGCGCGAAATCGTACCAGAGAATAGCACAAGATGTAACAAAAGTAATAGAATAAATCAGAATAGGTCTCAAATAAAGAGAAAATAAATATAAAAAAGAATATAATTGCTAAAAAGATACAAATACACAGTGATACAAAATTAGAAATAGCTTAAATACACTTAATTCTAATCATGTTTCTTATCATAAGGTAATTTACATATGTACAGAGGTAACAGGTGGTTTACATGTAACAAAATGGTATCTGTGTAAAGGCATGTATCATAATATAATAGCAATTAAAATAATCAAATGAAACAAATTAATCAACAATGATGAATATATAGGAATGTATATGACTTAATATACAAAACCCGTAACCATTATAAATAAGATGTATCCCCTAGCATAAAAATAAGGGGGTGGGTAACATCCATGAGATCAATATCTATAATCATCTGTGAGTGTCCCTAGCAAAAAAAATAAGGGCACCCACTACATCATCATAAAAGCAGCTAAGACACAAGGTGAATGTAAATGAACACGGCAGGAATAGACGAACTGTTGGGTGAGGCAGGTAGAAAGGAGGACTGAATCTTCTACTACAAATTAACTAGAGTCAGGGGAACTATGTTACCGCTGCTACTGCTGAAAATTTCAGAGCTTCCAAGGAACTTAAGGTAATGACGTTTGAACACTGTCGGCGATTTCCATCCGGTATACTTTTTCAACTCATCGAAGTTCATGTGTTGGAAATAATTAATTGAGGTGGCTACTGCCCTGACATCATGTGCTTTCGGGAAAGAGTCAGGATTGCTTGCTTAATAAAGTACAGGATTTGTTGCCTGATGCCTTTAATGGATAAAGTTCCACCTTTTTCCCTCTTAAAGAGGGGACCCGATGAGGATGAGGAGGTCCTGGACAGAAAGGCTCGTAAGGTTGTAACTGGGCAAGAGATACATCTTGTGGAAGGGGTAGTACCTTCCAAGGTTCCCACCTCATCAAAGGATCTTCATTCTTTGCTAAAAAGCTACGTTCCGGAGAAAGTAGGACTTCCCCTGTGGAAGGAATTGAATATGATCCGGATCTCTGGATAAAGCCGACAGTTCTGAAATTCTTGCTCCTGAGCTAAGCTTAATAAAAACAGGGTTTTTTCTTAAGAGCATTATAAACGAGCATGTGTCATTATCGGTTTCTGAAGCCCAGTTTTAGAACATCGTTTAAGAACCATGAAACTGACGTAGGCCTTACAGAAGGTCTAAGTCTAGCACATGCCTTAGGAATAGACGAGAAGTAGGAATCCGTCAAGTCTATGTTGAACCCAAATTGAAATATCTTTTTCAAGCTGACTTGTTTTGTCGTAATCGTGCTAGCTGCTAAACCTTTTTTCAAATAAGGATCTGAAAAAGGATATAGCTGAATTAACTGTCATGATTCTAATATCTGATTTCTCTCAGGAAGATTGCTAACTTTTTGACAGCAGCATCATACTGTCTCAAAGTTGAATCCCTTTTATCGGATTCCAACCAAGAAGAGAATATTCTGAGGGTCAATATTCGCATCTCTTTTTGCCGCAAACTTCATGAAGTCCATAAAGTTAGGGTTTTGAGAATCCATGAGGAAGCGAACACAGTCTTCGTTTGTACTGACTGGGAGAGCCGGGATGGGGATCCGAAGAGGACGAAGGCCCAGCTCCAGAATTAGGGGATACCAATTGCTCTTTCGGCCAGTCTGGGGCTACTAGAGCCACTTGACCCTTGAATGTCCTGAGTTTGTTTAAAACTTTCATGAGAAGATTCACTGGAGGAAAGACATAAATCTTCTTCCAGTTGTTCCAGTCTAGAGCCAGGGCGTCCGTGCATAGGCCAGAGGGTCCAGGTTGGGGGCTACATAACACGGCAGTTTGTGATTCGCTTGAGATGCGAAGGAGATCCACTTGTAGCCCTGGAACTCTTTGAAGGATCCATTGGAACGAACTGTGTCCAGTGACCATTCCGACTCTAGGGGCACTGATCGGGATAACGCGTCGGTGCTATGACGTTTCTCACTCCAGCTATGTGAGTGGAGAGAGATGCCAACTGAACTTGTCCGCCAGGGAGAAGATGGCTACCATGACATGATTTAGATGACGTGACTTGGAGCCTCCCCTGTTTATACAATGTACTACCACTGCGCTGTCCAGAACTAGCTTTATGTGGGAGTACTTTGGTGGGCGCAACCTTTTTAGAGTCAAGAAACATGCCATTGCCTCAGTACGTTTATATGGAACTGACTGAACTGAGGTGACCAAGTTCCTTGAACCTTTTTGACCTGGGAATACCCTCCCCAACCGCTTAAGTAAGGACGCGTCTGTGTGGATGGTGATCCCTGGTGGAGGGAACTGAAGGGGTACTGACACTGACAAATTCTTGACTTTCGCCCACGGCCGAAGTCGATTCTTTAGAATCAGAGGGACTGAGGATAGTTTGTCCCTGGACCTGACATTTGCTCCGTGAGCGCCAGATTCTGGTTAGGTCTTCAGTTGGCTTTCATTAAGACGTTCGTCACTGATGCAAACTGGAGAGAACCCAGGATCCTCTCCTGAGCCCTCCTTGACGCCAGTTTGTGACTTAGAAATTGCTTGACTGACTTCGCTATTTCTTTCCTTTTGGTTGATGGAATCGACAGAGTATGGGAGGATAGATTCCATTGAATGCCCAGCCACTGAAAGTTTGACTCTGGAGTGAGTCTTGACTTGGTCCTGTTTATCTTGAAGCCTAGATATTCCAGGAACTGAATCACTTTCAGTGTAGCTCTGTTGCATTCCTCGACTGTGAAGCCAGATCAACCAATCGTCGAGATACGCTACTACCATAATCCCTTGTGACCTGAGTTTGTTGCACTACTACTTCCGCTAGTTTCGTGAACACCCTGGGTGCCATGTTGAGTCCGAAGGGAACTACCTTGAAGGAGAATGCCTGGTCTCCTATCTTGAAACCCAGATATGGACGGAAGTGTCTTGCAATAGGGATATGATAGTAGGCGTCTGTAAGATCGATAGAGGTGGTGACGGCCCACGGGGGAAGTAAGGTCCGCACCTGCGAGATCTGAGCATCTTGACTTGTACTGTCCAGCGGATGGCTAAGTTTAAGCGGGACAAGTCTAAGATTACCCTTCTTTTTGTGAGCCTTTCTTTGGCACGCTGAACAAGCGACCTTGAAATTTTAATCTCTTGACTCTCGCTATAGCTCCTTTCTGAAGGAGGTCCTCTGCGTACTCTGTCAATTCCTTGGAAGGAAGTTGACGGAAAGGTCTGGATGGAGGTGGGTTCGTCAACCAGCTCCAACCCAGGCTTTTGACACTATGCTCGAGCCCATTCGCTGAAGTTCCACCGGTGGCGAAAGTGAAACAGCCTCCTCCTACCTGAAGTTCTTCATTGGTCCGGTCATACCTCTGTGAAGCTTGACTCTCGAAGGCTTGATTGTAAGCTGGAGAGATGGCGTAAGAGGTGGAGGGCTGAGGCTGAGGGGATATCACATAAATGGTTGTGATTGAGCCTTAGAAGTGGAAGGTTGGGCTGTTTGCACTAAGGGCACCGCTGGAACTTGCTGAGGAAAGCGTGGCTGCTTTTTTCTGGTAAAGATGGAAACGCCTAGGTTTCCTCTCTTGTCCCTTACCTTTAGGTGTTAAGTCCGCCTCCTCTTAGCCGTAAGGCCCCAAACGGTTCCCTTAAGGCTCTGGTTCAGCCTTGTAGCCTCTGACTGACTTCCTTCCACCATAGCTTCTGGGAAGAGATCTGCTCCCCAGATGTTAGACGAGAGTAACCTATCGGTCTCATGTCGAATGGTTCCTTTGCCTCTTGTAGGACATGCTTTCCTACAATTCGTTCTAGCAGTGGCAAACTCAAACATATCCGACTGTACCGTTTGAGTCAGGGCTTTGGTCATGAGTTTAAAAAGCGGTTTCTGAGCCATAGGCTATGGTTGCTACCTCGGACATAGCCATAGAGTTAATTGACCTGGCTAATCGCGATTTCGCGTCAAATTCAGCCTGAATAAGGCTATCTGGGAGCCTGGGTAGCTTTTCACCAAACTGCTCATAGCACAGTCCGGTTTGAGTTTGCCAGCTGAGAAGGTGTTCGGCAAGTCTTCCCACAATTCTCCGGCTGATGGGGAGCAACGGAGATGTGGGATCGCTTCCTTCAATTGAGGCATGGCTTCCCCCTTCCCCCTTGCTGGGCTGCTGGGATGGTAGACCTCGCGATCTTTGTCAGAACGGGAGCGGGGTACTCTCATCCATTGTGAAAATGGTAAAGGGACTCTTAAAAGGCTGTATCTTGGTATTTAGAACAATCCATGTCCTCTAAACACCTGAGCCATTCTCTCTGAGCCTGGTCTCGTGAATAGAGGACTGTCTCCTTTGGTACCCTATCATCCCGAACCATGGCTGAAGCTGAAGCCTTGCGTAGCCTATGAACGGAGGCGGAGGTCTTCCGGGTAGAACTCGAAGTCCTCTATCCTCTAGTTCCAAATTCCGGTATAGAAATGAGACCGTCCTGGAAGGGGGCGTATGACGCTACTCTCCATGGATTGTTCATGAGAAACGGAGGTAGCGAGTCATACGGAGGAAGCTGAGTTCCACTCGTATTGGAAAGTGGAGGAGAGGCTAGAGGGGCTTCTCTCAGTCCGGCTATAATGGAGTCCTGGGAAGTAATCCTATCAGACAAACGAGAGATCATTTGTTCCATGCTACTCTTTAGGGACCCAACCAGGTCGCCCACCTGTTGCAACAGGCCAGCATTGGAGGTCCAAGGCCGGAGCTGCTGCGGGAGGTGGAGGGGTGGCTCTGAATCGGAACCAAGGGTAGCGGAACTGGTGACTCTGCCGGGTGCGAGATCTCTCTCTGGAGGATTTACTCCTTGAGGACTTAGAGCCGGAGCTAGAAGCTTTAGACCTGTCTGCTCCGGGATTCCCAGCCGGAGACTTACGCGAGGAGGATGACGCCGAAGTCGTCTTCTTAGACGACGACGACGTCTTAGTCAAGGATTTCACTGCTTGACCCTTGACCTTTAGGTCTAACCGAAGCGTCAGGAGGAGTATACAATTCATCACCTGTAAAGCCTTGGAAGGATGGAGAGGTTGCAGAGTAGAAGAAACAGTTACGCCCAAGGGTGACCCTTGGGTGTCCACTTACCTACCTCGACCAACAGGTCGTCTACACCTACCATAGGTTCCACATTAATATCTAAAGTCACGACGTCCGTGGAGATATCCTGGTCTTGGTCAGTTAATGAGGCAGCCAGCTGTTGTTGGATGAAGGCGATAGTCGGGGCCGCCTCTACTGGGTCGACGTATCCTGTCGCCTTGCCTCCGGGGAAGATTAACACGCGCCAAAACCGCTTCTCTAAGATGTAGGGCATACCCTTGGCGGCGTTCTTCCCAAAACGCCGACCCAGGCCCGCAGGGTTGCCAGTGCGGTATCCCTCACTGCCGGCGCCTGGAAGAGAGGCGTAGATTAGATTTAAGAATCACTTAAAACTAAAACTTAAAGTATAACTTAAAACTTAGATGCCCTTAAGTTAAAGTGAATGATGAAAACTTAAGCACTAAAACAGAAGCGGAGCAGCTACCGGAGATGGAATACTACCCCTTCTAAAGCTGGCTCACCAGATCGTAAACATATGGTACACGTCTCATGGTACCAGACCTGGATGTCCCCGTGCAGAGTCGCGCATGGAGCATGGGGACGGCAAACTTCGTGTCCACATGGGTCCTGAAGTGTGGCGGCGCATCCCACGGATGCTCACAGTTGGTGGTCTGTAAGTGGGAAGACACATGAGTATCTTAAAGAATATCACTTACAGGCTAAAGACAGAAGAACTCCGTTGCATGCCGGAGCTCGGAAAAAATTTGGGCATAACCCCCCCCTCTGCTTCGCCTGAATAGGCTATAATATTCCCGGAGAGATCCGGTAAGACACGTAAGGGAGGGGGGGAAGGTTAAGGTACTTAAGATAAACTTATAGTTAATCTAATAACACTTAACCTACCTAAACTCAAACGAACGGACCAAGTCAGTGCGTAGCGGAGTGTAGTAACTCGCAATACGGTTAAGGTTAGCAGGGACCCACTGTATGTTCCGGTCCACTCTACTGGTGGACTAACATCTTTCCGCTGGATGCCAGGACTCCGATCAGGAAAGGAGCCCTAGTAAGGTGGGAAAGAGCGAGAAGACATACAGGCTCGAGCGAACACGGAGCGACAAGGAAGCAACGGATGGGGGGAAAGGCCAGTACCCCCCACCACATTACCACCCGGCCGGACCGAGAAGCCGGAGAGGTCGAGTCCCAGTCTGGGTCTGTCCCGTCTCCCTGGCCCCTCCGCCTGGGGGAGAGAGGGAGAAGCAGGCTCGGGTATGTGGAGCGAGCAAGGGCAGACCGACCCACCCTCCCCCGACTCTATGGAAGAGCGGGAGGGGGGGGAAGGTGGACTGGCAGGCGTTCTGGCTGTCTCGTGATCGCGTAGTGACCACGAGGCGGTAAGACCAAAACAAACAACTAAGCCTAGGACAAACCAACTGATCAGAGAGATGCTATCGGGAAGCAACTGAACTGAAAAGCAGTAGCATAAAGGCCCACTGGGCCGGGCCAAAACCAACTGATCAGAGAGATGCTATAGGGAAGCAACCGAACTGATGAGCGGTAGTATAGGCTCAATGAGCCAGGACCTAGGCTACGCCAGACGCCTAACTAACCTAACCATACAAAATACATGGTACAAATAAATAAAATTAAAAGAAAGAAAACAATATAGTAGGAGAAAAAATCCAGGAGTGTACGACTAACCCAAGAAGGAAAGTCTACCACTCAAAGCTAGTCAGAGGCCGATACTAAGAGCCGGGACTAGGGTCTGGAAAGAAGAAGCCTACATAAGGTAAAAAAAAAAAAAGAAAAGACATGCATGCATGACAAACCTGAGTAGACAGTACCCTAAGTAAAACGGATAATTATATAGAGCGTACATAGATAAGGGGATGTTCCTAGTATGGGAGACCAAGAACGAACCCACTACGAGGCAGAAAAACCATGCTGCCATGCTTCTGACCCAGAGTACGTATTTATACCCTAAAAAACAAAAAAACGGCAAATACTGTCCCAGGGCCGGAAAAAACCAACTAACCATAAATACTGAGTACTTAACTTAGCTGCTGCGATAGCTGCACGCTCCATTATAGATAAATCCAACGAAAGGGCACAAAAAACACAGAGAGAAAAATAGCACGTGTGACTCGTGTGCGCTAACTGAAAAGGATGACCACCAGAGGCGCAGCAGTCGGCAGCATGGGATGGAGTAGTAGTAGTACGAGCTGCTCACTCTGTGGGTCGGCTCTCCTCTTGGAGGGTTTTTGTAGTGGGAGATTTCTATTGGCATTTGGCTCGTGGTAGTGGTCTCACTTGCCTAGTGTTCATACCGACACCCTCTTGGAGGGTGAGCGAGTCAGTTATACTGACCTTTTTCTTTATTTATTATTATTTCTCTGGATGTGTTAGTACATTTACCCTAGAAATAATAGATTAAAGGATATTTCGCGCAGCGACACGAGCTGAGCCCAGAAATAATACATAATAATAATAATAATAATATATGACAATACACAAAGCACTACACACAAGAGCAAATATGGACAGACTATACATAACACAAAAGGAAGCAAGGAGAGGACTACTAAGTATAGAGAACTGCATCAACATCGAGAACAGAGCACTGGGGCAATATCTGAAAACCAGTGAGGACGAGTGGCTCAAGAGTGCATGGGAAGAAGGACTCATAAAAGTAGACGAAGACCCACAAATATACAGAGACAGGAGAAGGACAAACAGAACAGAGGAATGGCACAACAAACCAATGCACGGACAATACATGAGACAGACTAAAGAACTGGCCAGCAATGACACATGGCAATGGTTACAGAAGTAAGAGCTCAAGATAACAGCGGCACAAGATCAGGCCCTAAGAACCACATATGTTCAAAGAACGATAGATGGAAATAACATCTCTCCCATGTGTAGGAGGTGCAATATGAAAAATAAGACCATAAACCACATAGCAAGCGTATGTCTGGCACTTGCACAGAACCAGTATAAAAAGAGGCAATTTCAGTGGCAAAAGCCCTCCACTGGAGCCTGTGCAAGAAACACTAGCTACCTTGCAGTAATAAGTGGTACGAGCACCAACCTGCAGGAGTGATAGATAACGATCAGGCAAAGATCCTTTGGGACTATGGTATCAGAATAGATAGGGTGATACGTGCAAATAGACCAGATGTGATGTTGATTGACAAAATCGAGAAGAAAGTATCACTCATTGATGTTGCAATACCATGGTACACCAGAGTTGAAGAGAAAGAAAGGGAAAAAATGGATAAGTATCAAGACCTGAAAATAGAAATAAGAAGGATATGGGATATGCCAGTGGGAATTGTACCCATAGTCATAGGAACACTAGGCACTATCCCAAGACCCCTGATAAGGAATCTGGAAAAATTAAGAGGCTGAAGTAGCTCCAGGACTCATGCAGAGGAGTGTGATCCTAGGATGGTGCACATAGTAAGCAGAGTGATGGACTACTAAGGAAGCAGGATGCAACCTGGAACCCCACACTATAAATACCACCCAGTTGAATTGGAGGACTGTGATAAAAAAAAAAAAAAAAATAAAATAATAAAACAGTCAACCCTTATTATTCGCAGAATTTTTCAGTGGAACCTATCTATAATTATTTGCAGGGAACTCGCATATTAGTAATAGGAGTAAATACATACTGTATATTTCCATGTATAAGAGGACATTTAAATCCTAAAATTCACCCCTAAAAATTGGGTCTTGTTTAAAATATTTTATAACAATAAAATAATGTTTTGTTTATACTTACCAGGTAATTAAATAGCTCAGTATTTCTAAGTACCAGTAGCTAAAATTTGAAAAATGCGGCAGTGATTCTTTTGATTCGGTGTAGGACAGTACCCCGCCCACTATCGGAGGAATAGGTAAATAGCTCAGCAAACGCCCAACTTTATTTATGCCTTTTCATCCATGAGAGAAGAGGAGGGTGGGCTCCCATTCTGTAATTACTTGATAAGTATAAACAAAACATTATTTATAATAAAAATATAATTTTTCTTTAAGTAACTTACCAAGTAATTACATAGCTGATTCTCACATTGTTAGGAGGTGGGATTCATGGATGAACAACTATTGCAACTATAAGTGATAAAAGCATGCAAATAAAAAAAATCTTGCCAGCATTAACATTATGCTTGTTGATTCCTTACCTGTTAAGAGAGCTACAGCGGACAAAACTGCCTCAACTTAGTAGAGGTGTGGGGTTAGACCAGGGTCACCTACTACATAGCGGGGGCCTTACAGTGAGGAATTCACCAAGCGCTAGTAAAGCACAGACATTACCCCTGCCCTGGGTGCAGTACCATGAACAACAACACAAATCCAGAACACTTACAAACTACCTACACCAAATAATAAAAACCACCACCCTACCAACAATTCTGGAGGGTACCCAATATAAAGTACCCCCAGACTCCCCAAGGACTCAACACCGGTTTTCAAGGTGAAGAGTAAGATAGGAAGGAATGCTTCCTATGCTTCATCTCCCATTCCCATGACAGCCACTGCAAACAGACCCAAGGTACTGCAATCATTAAAAATCATTTCTACTTCTTAAGATAATGATTCGCAAAGACTGACTTACATTTCCAGTATGTGGACTGGGGAATGGAAGCTAACGAAAGATATCTGGAGGCCAGAGATGTTGCTACTGCTCTAATCTCACGAGCCTTTACCTTCAAAACAGGTAGAGCCTCCACTGCTAACTGAGAATGGGCATCCCGAATGAGGTCTATTAAGAAGAAAGAGGACGTGAGGGGTCCTTAACAGAGCACCACAAGCTATTGGAAGGTCCTCTAGTTTTCAGTCCTGTGCAAGTAAAATTTCAGAGTTCTCACTGGACAGAGAGTCCTCTCTTCATCTTCCACTCCTACTACCCTAGACAAGTTTCTGATAGTAAAAGAACAAGGCCAAGATTTCATAGGATTTGCGTTCTTAGCGAGGAAGCCTAAGTAAATGAGACTAAAGCATTTCCATTAGAGAAACAAACCCTTTTATCTAGGGCTTGAATTTTGCTCTCTCTTCTGGCGGAGGCTAACAATCAGGAAGAGTCTTTCTAGTTAAATTCCTGGGTGAGGCAGAAGCTACAGGTTCAAAAGGACGACCAGCTAGCCATTTCAGGACTATGTCTAAATTCGATGATACCAACTGAGTGTCCTTACCTTTGCAGGTATCAAAAGACTTAATCAAGTCCGATAAGTCTTGATTTGAAGACAAATCCAATCCTCTGTGCCTAAATACAGAGCTTAGCATAGCCCTATATCCTCTGACTGTAGAAGAAGACAATCCTCTAGACATCCTTAGGTACAGAGGAAAATCGGCCATCTCTGTCAGAGATGTTTGAGGAGACTTGATTTCTTCTGCACCAAGCTCGGAAAATGTTCCACTTGTACTGGTAGACATTGGAGGACGACTTTCTTCTACATTTCGAGATCTTTGCTTTGAGGAGTCGGATGACAGTTTGAATCCTGTCAGAGCCAGATAGATAGTCCTTGGTGGAACCTTAGCATGTGTGGTTGTCCGAGCTGTTTTTGTCTTTGGGGGAGTAACCTGGGAAAATCTGCTAACAGACTTACCAGGTCTGGAACCCATTCCCTGAGAGGCTAGAAAGGAGCTATGAGGATCATTGATACATTCTTGTGTGACTGGAACTTTTGTAACACCTCCCTGATCATTCCTAGGGGTGGAAAAGCATAAAGTTCCTTGAGTGACCAAGCCAGAAGCATGGCATCCACTACCCATGATGCTGGATCCAGCACTGGAGAGCAATAAAGTGGAAGCTGGTGATTTTTGGCAATTGCAAACAAGTCAATCACCAGTCTTCCCCACAACTTCCAAAGGTCTAGGCACACCGCTGGATCCACAGTCCATTCTGTATGGATGACCTGATTTTTGCGACTTAGTTGGTCTGCTAACATTCCTCCTGCCCTGCACAAACCTTGTCACTAGCTTTGTGTGATTCGAGTGGGCCCAAAGGAGAAGGTCTCTCACTGCCTCGCAGAGAGAGAAAGAGTGGGTCCCTCCTTGCTTGGCAATGTACAAGAGGGCTGTGGTTTGTCCAAGTTTACCACCACTATCCGACCACAGACTTCTGGAGCAAAAGCTTGTAAACCTAGACTAATTACAGTCAGCTCTTTCAGGTTAATGTGCCAAGCCTTTTGTGCTGAGTTCCATATTCCTGAGACTTCCCTGTTGCCCAGCAGTGCCCCCCAACTCATGTTGGATGCGTCTGCAAACAAGTTGAGCTCTGGGTTCAGAGGGGAAAGCAACTTTCCTCTGATCTCCACCAAAGCAGATGCTATTTGACTTCCAGCGAAATCGGGAACACGAAGTCGTCTGGGAACTTTTTCTTGCTCCACTTGGACCGAAGGTAAAACTGAAGGTTCCTCATATGGAGTCTGCCCAGCGAAACTAACTGTTCGATGGAGGATAAAGTTCCGAGCAGGCTCATCCAATTTCTAGCAGAGCACTTTGGGAAAGAAAGGAACTTGTGTACTGTGTGAAGACATGACTCTACTCTCTTTGGGGAGGGAAAAGCCTGAAAAGAAGAGTCCAGAATCATTCCCAAATACACTACCCATTGAGTCAGGATTAGTTGGGATTTTGGCAGATTGATTAGAAGACCAAGTTCCTGAGCTAACGTCAAAAGTCTTTTGTAGATATCTCATGCAGCTTAGTTCCGTCGCAGAGCTAAGAAGCCAATCGTCCAGATAAAGGGCGATGTTGACCCCCATCAGATGAAGCCAACCTGCCAGAGGAGCCAGAATGCAAGTGAAACACTTGGGGAGCCGTAGATAGACCGAAGCATAGGGCCCGAAACTAATGATTTGATCTTTGAAGACAAATCTCAGATACTTCCTTGAGTCTGGATGAATGGGAACATGGAAGTATGCATCCTTATGGATTACTGGTTCACTCACAGCTTCATCCCTCAAGTTAGGCGATACCTGAACGACTTAGGCATGGAGAGTTCAAGGTGTTGTTGATTATGGACAACGCTGGTGGCCACCCTGTGGATCTTTATTATGAGGGAGCAGCTCGAGTTCCTCCCTGCCAACACCACCTCTCTTCTACAGCCTATGGACACGGGCATGATCCATGCCTTCAAGGCACTCTACTCCCAGAACTCACTCCAGCACCTTGTGAATGCAATGGACAGTGACAAGGAACTTATACTAAAAGAGTACTACTGGTGTAAATTCACGATTACCGTGTCTGTCCGTCATCGACCGATCGTTAAAGGACATGGAGACCCTGAATGCATTCTGGAACAAGTTGTGGCCAGAGTCTGTGCGTGATTTTAAGGGCTTCTCTCCTGAAAAAAATCAACATTTGATCATTGCTAAGGTGGTCCAGTTGGCAAGGATTCTTGGTGGAAAAGGCTTTGACAATATCACCGAGGATGAAGTCAGCACCCTCATTGATGCCCACTCTGACCCCATGATGGACCAGAACTTGGAAGAGCTAACGAAGTCTGCCTGCAAGGAAGAAGACATGCCAGGTTCAGGGGGGAAGGAGGAGGAGGAAGATGAGGGCCTGTCTTTGGAACGTCTGTCCCAACTCGAGAGGATAATTAACCCTTAACGGACGGGCCCCGCCATATCAGTATCAGTAACAGGTTTTGGGTGGTGGATGGGCTAACTCATGGTGAGTATTGCATGCCATACAACTTGGCCAAATTTAGCGGAAAAGAGTTTCTGTTACTTCAATGGCCCATAAAAGACTATTGGAAACTTCAAACTGCTCAACCAGCCAGTGAGCGTTTCAGGGAGATTAAGTATGTTTCTTGAGGGGGATACATTACTCATCTCTCTCCCAATGCCTTTTTACTTATTTGCTCATAAATAATATACCCAGCAACTGTCGCTGCTTTTTCTTATCGTTTATGATAGGTTGTTAGTTATAATTATAATTTTGTTAAGAAATGTGCAAAGAAATATTAGAAAAACGTACACAATGGACCCCGCACATTTGTGTTCTCAAGATTCGCGGACTCACCCATTTGTGGGTTACTCTATGGACCATATGTACCCATTAGTCACAGGACATTTGTCTATTTGCAGCATCTGTCACTGCGAAATATTCACTAATTACTGTATTTTCATATAAATTTCATGACTAAATGCACTTTGTATGATAAAACTAATTATTTATTCAAATATAAGCATTTTCAAGTACTATTCACAGATTTTACCTATTTGAGGGGGGGTCTGGTATACATCCCCGGCAAATATGGAGGGTCCACTGTACCTCCAAAAAAGTCACTGCATCTACCAATCTCAGCAAATTTACATAAATATTTTACAACAAATATACTCATAATTTGTTACTGATTTTAGTTCTTATCTGTTATGGTATTGTATGAGCTGTAATTATAATTTTTCAAAATAAAATACAATACAGAAAAAATTTATAATTTCATAAAATTTACAAGTGTTTCATAAAAGAGGCCCCCACAGGGATGCAAAGTCACTTGTAACTTCCTGTGGAAGGTAAGAAAAATCTTTTAGAATTTTTTTTCTTACACCATGTGCATTTTGCATATCTTCCTCTTTCCATTGATGAGTTTACTATTCTTTAAATTGGCCAACCTTGAAGTTGCCCAGTCGTCTGGGGGTGTGCATGATATATATTTAGCCCGTCCCTCAAGGGTTAAGGAGGCGCAGGATGCGGCTTCGTCATGGGATCCTTATATGGTATGCTCCTTAAAATTTTCAAATGCCCTTCATGCGGCATTGGTGCCTTATCAAGCCCTCATCAGCATGAAGCAGCAGTAACAGCAGGTGCCTATCACTATGTTTATTAAAAGTACAAAAACGGACAAAACCCCTGAAGAAGGGGAAGAGGCACCCTCAGAAGAGATGTAGCTCCTCGGCTTTGTTGTGCAGTCATATCTTTGTCGTTCATCGGACTGCACAACTAATTTATCATCATCATCATGATAGTCACATTCATCACTAGTGAGTACTTGTGTGAATTTACATCCTCTAAATAGTATTAATCAATCTCTCTCTCTCTCTCTCTCTCTCTCTCTCTCTCTCTCTCTCTCTCTCTCTCTCTCTCTCTCTCTCTCAAAATACATACATACCAATGTTTCCCCTGTAAAAGGAAGAGACAGTTTTAAGAGCAACTGTACAAAACAAAGCAAAACAGAAAATCTGCATGGCTGAATACATATCTGAGACTGGATTATTTTCATATGAAGTTGTAAGCCATACAGTATATACATATATTTTTCTAAGAGTAAAATGTTTAAGATTATACTTTGAAATATCAATATTATTTTCAGATTAACCCTTGGTGGACGGACATGCTCATATGAGTAGCAATACAGGCAGGCAGTCCCTGGTTATTGGCGGCGGTTCTGTTCTCGGTGGGGTGCTGATAAGCTAAAACTGCCATTAACTGAAACTAGGTGCTTAAGGCCCTGATATCAGGTTAATGGCACTGCTGTTAGGCATGTTATGGCACCAAGAATTGCCAATTTTATGGCGCTAGACAAGCACCATAAAACCAGATTGCCATTAACCGAGTCTGCTGATAACCGGGGACTGCCCGTAACTGTTGTGGGTGGACGACAGAGTGAGTCATGGTGAGTAACAATATTATGCACCAGCGATTTTGGGGAATTTGAGCAGGTAAGATGTGCCATTACTTCTGGAGTCCATAAATTCTCAAATGACAACTATTAGCTGGTTATAAGATGAGAGACTGGGCAGCTCAGGAGCTTAGTGGTGATCTTGGCTTCAAGGGAGGATGTACTGCTTCTCTGTCTCAAATGATTTTTTTCACAAATTTGTTCATAAATATACCAAGGGAATGCTGTTAGTTTTAGTTATTTTTTTTATTGTATGCCAGTTATAGATGTAATTTTGCAAAGAAATACAGTGGTACCTTGACCTACGACTGAATTAACCCTTAAACGCCGAAACTATTTTAAAAATCGTCTCCTGTATGCCGGCAGCGTTCGTGAGTGAGCGCCGAAGCGGAAAAAATGTTTTTTTCAAAAAATCACAGCACGCTTAGTTTTCAAGATTAAGAGTTCATTTTTGGCTCTTTTTTGTCATTGCCTGAAGTTTAGTAGGCAACCATCAGAAATGAAAAAAATATCATTATCATATACAGTGGTCCCCCCTTATTCGCGGGGGATGCGTACCAGACCCCCCGCGAATAGTTAGAATCCGCGAATGTTTGGAACCCCTATAAAAATGCTAAAAACAGCCTATTTTGTTAGTTAAAACTTAAGAAAAAACACTAAAAATTTTCATACTTGGTTTTTTTAAGTTTTATCACAAAAAGTGCATTTTATGATGAAATTGATAACAAAAACCAGGAATTTGTGGATATTTCTCATAGAAAAATACCGCGAATGCGCGAATTTTCCGCGAATAATACAGGGAAACGTTCCCGAGAGAAATCCGCTAATGTGAGAGTCCGCGAATCCGGAGAACGCGAATACGGGGGGTCCACTGTATAAATATTGGGATATATGACAGCGCGGAAAAAAAATTTCATATATAATTATATACAAATCGCATTGTACACTAAATTGCGATCAATTTGGTATATAACACATTGTAAAACAATCAAGGCAACACCGAGAAAATATTATCACAAAATGATGCATGAATTCGTAAGCGTGGACATATATATATATATATATATATATAAAAAAAAAAAAAAAAAAAAAAAATAAAAATTGCAAAAAAAAAAAAAAAAAAAAAAAAAATTTAAAAAATTCACCAAAAATCGAAAATATTGTGCTAGAGACTTCCCGTTTGTTGCAAAATGAAAGTAATTGATTGAATATTACTAGACTGTAAGTGTTGTAGCTTACAATTACAGTTTTCGACCATTTCGGTCGAGTTAAAATTGACCGAAGGACAAATTTTTTCTATTTATCGTTATTTATATGAAAATATTTCAAATTGATGAAAGCTATAACCATAGGTTGTTTTTCATTGTATTCTACATGAAACTGCGCACATTTTCATATATAAATCTTTATGTAACGGCCAATTTAAAATGGTGCAAACATTACGCCAATCGGACAAAAAAATTTATGATTTTTTCGGAAGAGTTACCGCGCGGACGTAAGGAAAAACTTTATTTCACAAATTCACCATAAATCGAAATATTGTGCTAAAGACTTTCAACTTGTTGCAAAATAAAGGTAAATGATTGAATATTACTAGAATGTTATAGTTTTAGCTTACAATTGCGTTTTTCGACAATTTCGGTCGAGTCAAAGTTGAACGAAGGCTGAAATTTTGGCACTTATTGTTATTTATACAATAATATTTCAAAACTTATAAAATCTACATCCATGGGTTGTTTTTAGTTGTATTCTACATGAAATTGCGCACATTTTCATATATAAAACTTTATGTTACGGCTAATTTAAAATGGTGCAAACATTACAACAATCGGACAAAAAAATTTCGGATTTTTTTCGGAAGAGTTACCGCGCGGACGTAAGGAAAATGTTTTTTTTTTCATAAATTCACCATAAATCGAAATATTATGCTAGAGACTTCCAATTTGTTGCAAAACAAAGGTAAATGTTTGAATATTACTAGAATGTAAGAGTTGTAGCTTACAATTGCGTTTTTTTTTACCATTTCAGTCGAGTCAAAGTTGACCGAAGGTTGATATTTTGGCACTTATCGTTATTTACATGAAAATATTTCAAAACTGATAAAAGCTACAACCATGTATTGCTTTTAGTTGTATTCTACATGAAATTGCACACATTTCCACATATAAAACTTTATGTAACGGCTAATTTAAAATTGTCCAAACATTACGACAATCAGACGAAAAAATTTATGATTTTTTCGGAAGAGTTACTGCGCGGGCGTAAGGAAAAAGTTTTTTTCATAAATTCACCATAAATCGAAATATTGTGCTAGAGACTTCCAATTTGTTGCAAAATGAAGGTAAATGATTGAATATTACCAGAATATAAGAGTTTTAGCTTACAATTGCGTTTTTCGACCATTTCGGTAGTCAAAGTTGACCGAAGGTTGAAATTTTGGCACTTAACGTTATTTATATGAAAATATTTCAAAACTGATAAAAGCTACAACCATGAGTTGTTTATTGTTGTATTCTACATGAAATTACGCACATTTTCATATATAATAATCCATGTAACGGCTAATTTAAAATGGAGCAAAAATTATGTCAAAGTGACTAATTCATTTCCGAGATGTGTCGCTGATACTTTTCAGTGCAAGAAGAAAGAAATTCGCGCTTGCACGCCTGGGTAACGATTGTAAACAAAACAATGCCTTGATCCATGAGCTCCCAGCATCCCCCAAGGTGCGTGATTCAAAAGTTTTCGCCTAGTAGGCCTATAACTATTTTTCCGCGAATTAAAAAAAAAAAAATTTTTATATCGACGTACCATACGTCCAATCGGCACCCAACAGACAGTTTATATCAACGTTTAATACGTGCAATAGGCGTTAGAGGGTTAATATATGAGCCTTCCGAGGTATAAGTCGTCACTCGGTCGATTTTTTGCTTTGTTACAAGAGGAAAAAATTTGAGGTATGAGCTCCAGATGCCGCTGCTACATGGATGACGTATTGACGTGAATTAAGATAAGCAAAAAAAAAAAAAAAAAAAGTAAATATGCATCTTTTCCATGAATCTTTTCAAAAGTTATACTTACTTCACTTTATCCAATAATATTGTAGTATTCTCATATATTATTGTATTATAAAATACTACCGACATAGTGGTCAATGCTTTGGTTTGGAAGTCAGCCAATGGCGAATAAGAATTTGTTTTGCCATGTGTAACTCAATTCTGAGCAAATTTTCTTGCTTCTAGTTAGCATACACACATTTAGATACTTGACTTAAATGACACAACAACGAAAATCCTACGAAATCTTGGCCTCATTCTTTTATTATCAAAAACTTGTCTAGTGTAGTAGGAGTGGAGGATGAAGAGAGGACTCTCTGTCCAGTGAGAACTCTGAAGAATACGTCTCGTTGTGATAGTGAACCAAATTTTTTTTCTGGTAACAGATACGCTGGCAGCATGTTAGGCAGCATGTTAATTGAGCAAAAAAATCGTGATTCCGTTCGCTATTTTCACTTTGTTTCATCGCAATATGAGGTTTACGTTATTTATCATTTATAAGCGTGAAACCAACAGTAAAATGTGTTCTTGCAAGCCCAATAGCTTTGATTTAAATGATTTTATCTCAATTCTATCTACAGTCGTGTTTGATGGCATAAGTTTACAAGTTTTATCCTAGTTGCCGATGCACGATAATGGTCATTAGCAGCTTGGGCAATTTTCTCAGCTTCAGCTACAACTAGGTTCAAATTTAATAGTCTATTTCCTTGTTGATCTTTGATCTATACCTAATATCTCAGTCCTATTCTACATAGCATCATTTATAACATAACTACAGTAATTGTTCACTATCGTAGAATGGTCAAAATACAAGCCAAGCCAAATTGATGCTGTTATCTAATCCGGTTGTAATTAGCATAAGAAACAAAGAGTTGTTTCTCGTTCGGTTGTTCATGGCTGTACACATTTACTCAACGAGTGTAAAGTTAAAAAAAATACTTTCATCGTTCCCTTTTGCTGTTTTTGAACTTATTCAACTAGAAGATGGGATACAGTTAGGCTATTGTAATTTGGTCTCTCTTGTAAAATCAGACTATCGTAAGACAAATTATCGTAACTTGAACACTACCTGTACACTGTATAAAACCTTATTATACCTTTACATACTCTTTCTATTATGTTTTTATACAATATTTGTTATTTATAAATGCATTTTCCTTATTTATTAACATGAAACATAAAAATACAGGGTGGCATTTTGAGGGCTGGAACTGATTAAGAGGATTTTAAGTATTTTCATGTGGAAAATTGATTTGTTGTGCAAACAAATTGAGCTATGAGCTCGGCCATGGAACAAATTAAACTCGTAGGTCAAGGTACCATTGTATTAAAAAAAAAAACCATGTATAAAACCCAAAAAGTGACTGCATCTTCATTCTCTGTAAATTTGCATAAATATATTACAACAAATAAGCTCAGAAGTTCTTACTGAATTTATTTCTTATCTGTTTTGATATTATGTAAGCTGTAATTTTAATTTAAAAAAATAAATTTATCAGAAAAAATAGGAATAACTTGGAAAATTTATGACTGCCTTGTAAAGGGGTTGTAAATAGTCCTTTTTAGCTTCTTGTGGAAGGTAAGGAAAAATTTTTTAGAATCTTTTTTTCTTAAAGCATGTGCATTTGCATATCTTCCTCTTTCAATTGATGATTTTTTCCTTAAATTGGACAACTCAGTTTCCCCAGCTTAGGGTGCTGTGTATTAACTTTTCATACCAGCTCCTAAGGGTTAATAGTACAGTGATAGGATACTATGTTTTTTTCCATCTGTCCATCCACCTGTGGTGTTTGTGTATGGTAACACTGCTTTCCGGGCTTAAGATAGTTCCATTCAGCTTACATTCAACAATGATAATAATATCCTATTTCGAATATTAACGGTGTAATTAGCATACAGTGATTTATTAAAACACTTTTCAGTTGCAAATGTACACCCAGATATCCTTTTATTTACCTAAAACTTATACATAGCATAACTATTTAAAGCCAGGACGTAGTGTTACCATGCGAAAACACCACAGGCGGATGGACAGATGGAAAAAAAACGGAGTATAGTTTATAGTATATTTGATGTAGGATGCTAGTTTAAGGTAATCATTGGTGTTTTGACTTTCAAGATAGGCAGTTATAAACATTTTTAGAGGGGAGTTTTAAGTATTCGCGGGTGGTTGTAGTACATATCCCCCCAAATATGGGGCTCGGCTTTAACTACATTTACGCACTTACGTCCACAGAGTAACATTTTCTTGGTCTAAAAAGAAAACTTTACAGACGGATAAAGAATATTAATTAAATAATTCACTGGGATACTATCTAATGGGACTTCTTTGTAAAAGAAAAATGGGAAACTTGAAAAACTAAATACAGTAATACTTTATACAAATGATTAAACTAGATTAATCAAATGGCACTTTGGGCGCAAACAGGTGAAAACACTTGGTGAGAGGAGCACCGCCAAACAAAACTGAAGACAAAAGCAAGTGTTTAAAGGAAGGTGAGATGGCACTGTGATGGTAATTGCTTCATAGCAAAGGGAGTTAAAGGAAAGGAGAACGCAATTTGAGATGTTCGGCAGCAAGGAGGCGTTAGCGCAATGTGTTGGAGGTACCTGTTATCATGATGATTCTAGAATCAGCAGGAGTGTTGTGGATCTCGTCGGGACGTGAGAAACGCTGCGATTTCTGATGCAATACCTCGTCTAGATTCATCTAAGAAGTTCTGGAAATCCCTGGAGTCGGTGACGTTCGCCGTAGGCTCCGCCCCCAGAGTGCCGTATAAATACGACGAACGAACTTTGGAGAGCAGTGATCGTAAGAGGAAGAGATCGTAAGAGAGAGAGATCGTAAAAGAGAGATCACCAGTTAGTCACAGAGAGCCACAGATCAGATTATCAGTGAGAGATCAGCAGCAGCAGAGATCTTCCGTGAGATACGAGAAAAAGGAACCGATGAAGTATCAATCAAAAGAAGTTGTTCGAGAGTTGGTTGGATATTGGTCTAGTCGTCTTCCGGTGTGGACGACCGAGTTGTCTCTACGTTGAGCACACTTCGGAGAAGAAAAGGGGAGAGTTCCTGCCTTACGAATAGACTATTTTCTGCAATACGGAGGCAAGAGGACGACTGCAATTGCCGCTCTACTTTCATGAAGCCACCTCTTCGAAGTGCCAAACTGTTTGGCAAGTATTCTTATTACCTCACTGTTTCCCCCCAGTTCACACAGTGTAAGATTCTCTCTGTTTATGTAAATAGGAGATACCATTCTGCATTTACCATTGTTAGTAAGCTTGTAAATAAACCTTTGTTGTGTTAGTGTTTCTTTCTATATTCATATCCCCAGTTTCAACTGTTTGTGTTGATAAGTTTTTTTTTATTATTTCATATCGAACCTGAAGCGGACCTTCCTCAGAGGCTGTAACATTGTCTCTGAGATATCTAAGAGTCCGTAACAGGCACCCCATAATGGAAGTGTCCCTAATCTCTTAACTACCATATTGCTTTGCAAAGCTAACATGATGCACCACATCTGATCAATAATAATGACTAAAAAACTATGTTAATAATCTGTACGAACACAAAAGTGTCAGGAGCATAAGAACTGATAAGTCAGGATTCTTCAAGAAACAAAAACACTTGAAGCAAAGCTGCCTTAACAAGAATTAAGAATACAGTTCATAAGTGGCATATATCTCAAACAGGTAATTTTTGCAAAAAAATTAATTTTTTTTTACACAGCTCAGAGAATGTAACAAAGCTAAAATGGCATGAACAACCTAAACAACATTTTCACTTACCCATGCACCCATTGAGGATCCAATCACTAACTGAGGACCTTCTGTAAGATACAAAAGAACTTCTTCAGCATCCTGAAGCCAATGTGAAAAGCGGGCATCCTTCAGTTCAATAGTACCTTTGGATTCTCCAAGTGCTGTTGCATCATATCTGTTAGGAATAAAAAGGTGATAGGATTCTTGTTATTAGATATGGAATTGAAAACCAAACTTTCATTTGTAACTTAAAAACCATTGCAGTTCATGATAATACGCGAGTTCATGATAATACACAAGAGAGAGAGAGAGAGAGAGAGAGAGAGAGAGAGAGAGAGAGAGAGAGAGAGAGAGAGAGAGAGAGAGAGAGAGAGAGAGAGAGAGAGTTGCTTGTAATCCTGAGATCAGAGACCAAGATATGCTATGCTAAGCACTTGGTACAACTTTAATTGAGATGTAACAAACTCACTGGAGATTAAGATGACATCTATTATACATATTTAGTCAATCTAATGTCTCAACAAAGAACAGGCCCAACACCATCTTAACTACACCTTTGCTCTAAAGATGATACAATCTAATAATCTTACAAAATTATGAGGTGTGTTATTAATCCAAGAAAGTACCTCTGACCCTGAAGCTCTGCAGCCTCAGACTTGGTATGAGGGAGATATGATAGGTACTGGGCCGTTTGGTATGGATTAAATGGGTCAGCAAGATTAAAGTGGAAATACTGAAAGGTTGGTGGAATAAAATCATCAGGCAGAACCACTTGAAATAAGATATACCTATCTTTTCATTCCCTATGACCTTGTTGTGTGTTCCTTGATGCAACAAAGGCACTTTCCACGAGAGTTTAGGTTCTAAGATCTTTGTCTCCTAAAACAAAGAAATATTTGAAGTTCATAGTAATTTCCTAAAATGCACACTAATTTATGATGTTACTCTGAAGATAAAACTAAAAACTTTTCTGTTAGAAATTTATTTAAGATGAAGTGGAAGAGTTAGTATGAAAGGACAGTTGAACCCACTCATTTCCACAGCCTCCTGATTACTTGCTGAGGGTGAGGCAGTCAGACTAACATGTGATTATTTTTTCCAGTTTTTTTGTTTCAGTCTCACAAACTTAGCCAGGCTCCTTCATTTTCCTATTTAACTTTTTTTTTTTTTACTTCTGTTGTTGGGAATGCTTTTTTCTTGATAGTAGTGGCCTAGTAATATTCTGAACAAGATTCATACAGAGTTGCACTTAGGATCTGTGTTGTGTTTACATTGCCTTTCACAAGGCCCTATATAGAAAACTGTACCCTTCTTTTATTCATTTCCCTTTTATTCCTCCCATACAACCAACTTCTATAACAATACACTATAAACATTCTCTTTCCTACTGACCTAAACTGACTTACAGCAATTCAGCCTTTGTAAAACTAATCAAAACTAATTTACGTACTATGATTCTGCAATAGAACAGCCATGCTTTTGAATGTTGTTAGTTTGATTTTATTTACCATATATTTCTGTGCATGTATAATTTAGATAAAATGAAGCCATAAATTATGGCAAATTTTCATGAATTTATCTCATATCTATAGTATAAGACAACAGCTAAAATACACAACAAAATGTGTATAAGCTAGAGCTTTTGGTTATGTAAAGAGGATGTTATTACAAATGCTGTTTTACTTATTGTATCCTTGGAAATTGACAATAAGCGAAATAATGCCAATTCTAAGTATAGTATCATATTTTTCCCACACACATTGTCTAAAAGGGAAACCACGGTTTTGTTTATGTACGTTTCATCGCCAATCACAAACCACCCCTAACAACAATATGATAATGTATAGTAATTATCATACATACATAATTATTATTCATAAAACTGAATTGTTCTAAGCTGATGTATGTACTAATCCAAAATTGTTATTTACCACCAATATGGTAACATATTTTTAATGAAATATTGATATCATAATATCCTAAATGTTATTACTAACATAATTACACAAAGCATCATTAAAATTTCTGAAAAGATAAAGGTTGCTGTGAGAGCACAACCATGGCTGGGCTCGCATAGATGAAAGTTGATTTAATTGATATGGAATTATTTCTTGAATATGCCAATGATATACGTATATAAGGTAAAATGGTTTCACCACCTTCACCATCTGTTTATTTCATAATGTGAATCTTTTCATGTACCTCAGTGGTTATCACACCGATGCCAAGGCTAGCCTACCAATAAATATCTCTTAGAATTCAAGGTTTGATTTTTAGGAAGGTAGTCTGTATAAGCCAACCACCAATTCTTAGGGGGGAATTTTAGGATTTAAAGGTCATTTTACACATGGGAACATACAGTAGTATTTGATTTTTGAAGTACTGACAGTTTGGCTAAGACTATCAGGAATTGTAAAATTCCATGACAATGATTGTCATCATCCTTGGTGCAGATCTTTGAATAGGTTACAAAGTGTTTGCTGTTGATGTGTGTTCATGTTGGAAAGGAATGGGAGACATCAGGCATCAATACAGATGATAGGAAGGCTTTATACTCCAGTGACCAGTGTATGCCCACTTTATTAATAGAATGGGAAGAATCCTCCCTAATTCACAGATTCTTGGCTCTTTCCATATTCAATTTTTGTTTTCTTGCAAATAGCATTTTGCATGAAGTGGAATTAAACTATTATAATTAGAGTAGATTAAGCTACTAACTGGAATAGTATTCAGCCATTATTTAACTCTTTTGCATCTAAATTTGAAGTTTAAAAATCAACTAATTTTGCAATGATATCTTAAATTTAAAAATGAAACAAATGATACATAACCAATAAGCATGAATTTCTTTCATTACTCCAAACTCCTACATTAAATTCCTGGGGATTCCACTACACTATAGTTGCTTAAAATTCTAACAATTGCACTCTTGTTCCAACCAATTTATTTTTGTCTAATCAAAATTAAAATGAACTCAGCAATTAACATTCAACTTAAGTTTCTCCAAAAATGCATGTCTAAAAAGGTAACCAAAGAAAAATTCATCACAATAATGTAGGTGATAAGTACAATAGTTTAATGGGAGGTGTTACTGAATGCACAAATTTTTTCCTATTTAGTACTTAATTGAGCAGCCTATCTGCACATATATTGCCACCCATTTTTTGCCTGACTTATTAATTATCCCATATCACATGTTCTGCTTTTTGCATTCAGCCTCTCAACTATTTGTTTGCACTTAGGCTAGGGGTCTTAATGATTTACATGTTATCACAAAGAGGTTAAACCACAACCATGGATTGAATAAAAAAGGGTTTGAGGTAAAACCTGGAGCAAAACAATGTTAAGAAATTGGAATTCCAAGTGTGAAGAGACTAAATGAAATGGAGAACATAAAAAAAGAAAAAATACTTTCTAGAACACTTAACATACTGCTTACATTGTACTGTTCAAGAAACAGGGAAGGCAGAGAAAAATAAAATCTGAGTAGAAATAGGTAGAAGGATGAGTAAAAATCACAATACCATGAGATGTTTTAATGTGCATATACCACAAGGAGAATAAAGGACTGGTACAAATCCCAACAGGTTTCACCTCTACTTTTCAATTACTGCTTGAAGATGTCTTCGGACATTGATGGCAAAACTAGTCAGGACTCATACCAGGTGTTTCAGTCTCCCTGTGGTATATCTGGAAGCACATGTATGTAAGGCATGCATGGTGCATCTGTATAAACTAAAGAATAAGCATGCAACCAAAAGATAGCACTACCTTAAAGCTATCAACTCTTTAATTCATTAATCTTTAAAAGTCTGCCAATTAAAACATCACAATCAAAAGTTTTGTAAAGTATTAAGTATTAATACTGAAATTACGAATTACAATTACAAATGAATATTGTAAGCCTAAAAAAACTTACCTGACAAAGGAAAATCCTTGCTGCAAGCAAAACTTGGCCAGAGCAGTTGGTTTGATATCATATTTAGTTCCCATGAACCCTGGAATAAATATTATGCCAGGGCTCCGTTTACCAAGGATTTTCTTATAAGCCAAACTTCGTTTTTCGCCCGTTATTCTGTCAGTAACCTGCAGATAACAAAAGATAATCGTCCCTGTACTAATAACATTATATTTTTACATAAACTCTGCATCTGGAGAATGATTTACCAAATAGCATCTACATCTAAAAATATAAATTTTCATGATAAAATTTATTATTTGGATATGTACTTACCTACTGTTAAAGTTAGCTATATACCCGCGCCGATTAGGCGAGTTGGTATTCAAACAAAAACTCGAATAGCTGCCCAGATGACTGTCTAGTTTACCTGTTCTCCACCAGGTGTGTTTCGAATGTTTTAGCTCGTCAGAACTCTCCTTGAAAGCCCACTCCTTGACATCCACTAAGTTGTGGGGAGGCTGGGTGGGTCTACTTCAAAAGTAGGTATCCAAATAAATTTTATTATGAAAATTTATATTATTTGTGATGAATTTTACCTACTGTTAAAGTTAGCTGACTCCCAAATTAAGAAGAGGTGGGTAGTGCAGCTGGACAAAAATCCACTCAGCCATTCGAGCAAAAGGTTTCTTGCATGAAACCTAAAACATTCTCACCTGATCTGGAATCCTCACTGGATTTTACTATCACCAGTAGTTGGATTCCATATGCAACAAAGAGCAGCCTTGCGGAGAAAACCGCTTTGATTCAGCCAGAATGAAACACAAGCAGTATGTAGCTACGACTCCTGTGCCTGGGTCTAAAAGCCCTATAAAATGACAGTCACTTAAAATAAATACCTTCACCATACAAAGGTACACTCTTATACAAAATTTGTACCTTCACGCTCCCCAAAATATTAGAACCCGGGATTTAAACAAAAAAGCCCAAAGATTTGCTCTATTTTTCAGTTCAGGAAAGACTACCCACTACTAGCAGTGGATTAAGGGCGCTTTACCGTTTTCAAACACGTTTCTGGTACTTACCCCTCTTACGCCGAAGGGGTATAATAAAAATCGTCTCCCATATGCTGAGGGGGTCTCGGAGTGAGCGCCGAAGCGGAAAAATGATATTGTTATGATACAATAAAGTTTTGTACATACTTACCTGGCAGATATATACATAGCTATAGTCTCCGACGTCCCCGACAGAATTTCAAATTTAGCGGTACACGCTACACGTAGGTCAGGTGATCTACCCTCCCGCCGCTGGGTGGCGGGACTAGGAACCATTCCCGTTTTCTAATCAGATTTTCTCTTCCACCTGTCTCTTGAGGGGAGGCTGGGCGGGCCATTAATCGTATATATCTGCCGGGTAAGTATGTACAAAACTTCATTGTATCATAACAATATCATTTTTGTACATGCAACTTCCCCGGCAGATATATACTTAGCTGATTGGCACCCTTGGTGGAGGGTAAGAGAGCTAAATAAATATATAAAAACAGGAAACAACATATGTTGTAGGTTATAAAAAACCTTGGTTCTTACCTGATTGGGCAGAAGACTTCATGGATACTGTCTATGAGTCTGCTTTGCCTCAAGAGCTTCAGCGAGGTAGTGACCTATGACTGAGAGCTCTTCTGGATCTCGTCAATGGGGGCTTACCCACTTACATGACACAACCTTTTTTGGATCTTGTCAATGGGGGCTAACCCACTTACATGACAGAACCTATACCTCTGGCAATTTCAAGGAGCTCAAAACCAATCCCGACCACCTGACCAATTCTAACCCGTGTTGGAACTAACAATTGAAAGGGGGTACAACCTAACCCTTCTTCCAAACAACCATAAAAAACACAATACCAACTTAAAATTAAGAATAGCTAAATTAAAAAGGATTAGTTTCAGCTCCCTGTCCCAGCACTGAATCCGCAGATACGTAAGGCCCCAAAGAGACGCACTTATCGTACGTCACTCTAACATCCCTCAAATAATGGGAAGCAAACACTGAATTGCATCTCTAGAACGTAGACACAACTATATCATGCAGACATATTCTTCTGAAAGGCCAGAGATGTAGCAATGGCCCTCACTTCATGAGCTTTCACTCTAAGGAGCCTAAACTGCTCTTCTTCACACGCCAGATGTGCTCCCTTTATGACACTTCTCATAAAGAACGCCAGTGAAATCTTTGAAATAGTTCTCTGGGATCTCTGACTGAACACCACAGACTCTCTAGGCTGCCCCTCAGCTTCTTCTTCCTTTCCAAATAGAATTTCAAGATCCTGACAGAGCAAAGGGATCTCTCTGACTCTTTTCCCACTTAAGACGAGAACCCCTTTACCTCAAAACTTCTGGGCCAGGGTTTAGAGGGATTCTCATTCTTGGCTAAGAATAAGGGTTTAAAGGAGCAGATCGCTGACCCCCCTTTAAACCCCACTCTGCCGTCCAAAGCCTGCAACTCACTAACTCTTTTCGCAGTAGCTAGAGCCATAAGGAATAGAGACTTCCTAGTAAGGTCTCTGAAAGAAGCCGCTTGAGGAGGTTCGAATTTATTGGACCTCAGATACTTCAGAACCACATCCAAGTTCCAACTGGGAGGTCTACTAGAGGTCTTCTTTTTCGTGGTTCCAAAAGATCTGATAAGATCATGAAGGTCTTTATCCTCCAAGATATTCAGGCCCCTGTTCCTGAAAACCGCGGCCAGCATGCTCCTATATCCCTTGATTGTAGGCACAGCTAGGTTACAATCCTCCTTTAAAAAGAGAAGGAAGTCAGCAATATCGGTCACATAGGTATTGGATGAGGATACCTTCTGGGTCTTGCACCATCTTCTAAACACCTCCCACTTCGACTGGTAGACTCGCAAAGTAGAAGTCCTACGGGCTCTAGCGATAGCCCTAGAAGCCTTAAGCGAAAAGCTCCTTGCTCTGACAAGCCTTTCGATAGTCTGAAGGCAGTCAGGTTTAGAGCGAGGAGGTTTTTGTGAAACCTGTCGAAATGGGGTTTTTTGAGCAGATCTCTCCTTAGTGGAAGGGATCTGGGAAAATCTACCATCCATTCCAGTACCTCTGTGAACCAGTCTTGAGCAGGCCAAAAGGGGGCGATCAGAGTCAGTTTCGTTCCTTCTGAGGAAGCGAACTTCCTTAGTACTTCCCCCAAAATCTTGACTGGGGGAAACGCGTACCCGTCTAGTCCTGCCCAGTCCAGAAGGAGGGCGTCTACAGCTATTGCCCTCGGATCCGTGATGGAGGAGCAAAAGTTGTCCAGCCTCTTGTTCCAGTGTGTGGCAAACAGGTCTATGTTCGGTCTGCCCCAAAGATTCCACAGCTTCTGGCAAACATTCAGATGGAGAGTCCATTCGGTGGGGAGGACTTGATCCCTCCTGCTCAGCAGGTCCGCTCTCACGTTCCTTTCCCCTTGCACAAACCTGGTTAAAAGCTTGATGCCTCTCTCCTCTGCCCACAGCAACAGGTCCCTTGCTGTTTCGTACAGGGAGAAGGAATGAGTTCCTCCCGGTTTCTCTACGTATGCCAGAGCTGTGGTGTTGTCCGAGTTTATTTGCACCACCGATCCTATGACTTCTGACTCGAACTCTATCAGGGCCAGAAATACTGCTGCCAGCTCTTTTCTGTTTATGTGCCAGTTCACCTGTTCCCCCTTCCAGGTGCCCGACACTTCCTTCGCCCCTAGTGTGCTCCCCATCCCGATTCTGAAGCGTCTGAGAACAACACTAGGTGCGGGTTTGGCTTTAGCAGCGACATTCCCTCGTCGAGCCTTAGCGGGTTGAGCCACCAACCGAAGTCCTTTTTGATCCCTTCCAGGATCAGAAAGGTGTCCGCTAGGTCCTGCGACTTTTGGTCCCACATCCGCCTCAGGTAAAACTGAAGGGGCCTCAAGTGTATTCTTCCTAGGGAAACGAACTGTTCCAGAGAGGAAAGTGTCCCCAGAAGACTCATCCACTCCCTTGAGGAACACCGTTCTTTTCCTAGGAAGGCTGTCACTTTTTCCAAGCACAGTTCTTTTCTTTCCCAAGATGGAAAAGCTAGAAAATCCCGAGAATCCATCAGAATCCCCAGATAAACGATGCTCTGACTGGGAACCATCTGGGACTTCTCCCGGTTGATCAACAGTCCCAGGGACTGGGTCATCTCCAAAGTTACGTCTAAGTCCTCCAGACATCGATCCCTCGACTCAGCACGAATTAGCCAGTCGTCTAGGTACAAGGAGAGCCTCACCCCCTCCAGATGCAGCCACTGGGCTACATTCTTCATGAGGCCCGTGAAAACTTGAGGGGCCGTCAACAGGCCGAAGCACAAGGCCCTGAACTGAAAAATCTTTCCTTGGACCATGAACCGCAGATACTTCCTTGATGACGGATGAATGGGTACATGGAAGTACGCGTCCTGAAGGTCCAGGGAAACCATCCAGTCTCCTGGATGAAGCGCAGCGAGAACCGAAGAGGTCGTCTCCATTGAGAACTTCCTCTTCTCGATAAAGAAGTTTAAGGCGCTTACGTCCAAAACAGGTCTCCACCCCCCTGAGGCCTTCGGAACGAGGAACAGGCGATTGTAGAATCCTGAGGAGTGGAGATCTTGAAATGGCTCTATGGCCTCCTTCTCCAGCATCTGGTCCACCAAATGAAGAAGGGTCCGTCGCAGAACAGGGTCCTTGTACCTGGCTGATACTCCCTTGGAGTTGTTGTCAAGAGAGGCCTTTTCTCTGAAGGGGATGAGGTATCCCTTCCTCAAAATAGAGAGGGACCAGCTGTCCACCCCTCTCTGTGCCCAGACTTCTGCAAACTTGAGGAGTCTGGCACCTACCGTTGTCTGGAGGACTTGATTCTCACTTCGACTTCTTGAAGGGTCTGATCGAAGACCTACCCTGCTTCTCGGGTTTGCGGCCTCTGAAGGAAGATCTCTAGGAAGGGCCCCCTCGAAAGGGCTCCTGAGCAGGAAACTTCTCCTTCCTGGTGGAGGGAGCCGCTGGTCTCACCTTCCTAGACGACTGAGCCAAAAGATCTGAGTCGCCTTCTCCGCCAGGGAGTGAGAAATATCCTTAACTAACTTCTGTGGGAAAAGCTGGTTCGAAAGAGGCGCGTAAAGAAGCGAAGCCCTTTGAACAGGAGACACAGATTTAGTGAGGAAGGAGTTATAGACCGCTCTCTTCTTCAAAATCCCTGCTCCAAAGAGAGAGGCAATCTCCCCCAATCCGTCTCTAACTGCCTTGTCCATACAAGACAGTATGCTGTTGAGCTCCTCCGGTCCTAGAAACTCAGGATCTAGAGTCTTCCTCGCCAAAGCCCCAAGGGACCAGTCCAAAAAGTTGAAGACTTCTAGCACTCTAAAAAGTCCCTTGAGGAAATGATCCAACTTGTTCATTCCCCACGTAGTCTTCGCCGTAGCTAGGGAATGTCTCCTGGAAGAATCCACCTAAGTGGAGAAGTCTGCGTCTGCCGATGAGGGGAGTCCCAACCCCATCGGTTCTCCTGTCTCATACCAAATACCAGGTTTCCCCGAGAGCTTGGAAGGAGGAAAAGAAAAGACCGTCTTGCCTGCCTCCTCCTTGGACCTTAGCCATTCCCCAAATCCTTGCAAGGCCTTCTTCATAGAGATGGTGGGACGCATCTTGAGGAAGGAGGATCCTTTCGAGGCCTTGGTGCTGGAGAAAAGCGATCGGGGAGAAGGAGGAGCAGCTGGGATAAGGGAGTCTCCAAACTCCTGCACCAACAGGGCCGCTAAAATCTTGTAGTCCGACAAACCCGCGGCTCTGGGGGCTTCCTCCTCCGAGACGTCTTCCAGGTCTTCCTCCGCCATCGCTCGAAGACGTTCCTGAGAAGAGGCCACTTCCCCTGCAAGTCTGCCAGGGGGAACACGTCCTAAAGTAGCAGAGCGCCTGACAGGAGAGGAGCGCCTACAGGGAGAAGAATGTCTGGTAGGAGAGGCGCTTCTGTCCATAGAAGAGCACCTACCAGGAGTAAGGCACCTGCCTGAAGAAGAGCGCCTGAGCGGAGAGGCGCGTCTACCAGGAGGAGAGCGCCTGTCAGGAGAATCGCGCCTGCTGGGAGAAGAGCGCCTAACAGGGGAGAGGCGCCTAGAACTTCTCGGAGAAGGGCTCCTGTCCCGAGAAGCACGTCTCTTGCAAGAAGGGAGGTCTTCCGTCCGAGAGAGAAGTCTTGACCTCTTGATCGGAAGCGCGATGTCCTTCCTACGAAGGGGATCCTTATCCAACGCGCCCATGGACGTTGTAAGTTGCTCCTGAAGGCCAACAAGAATGCGCTTAGTAGACTTCTGATCTCCTTCAGGAGAAGGCGAGAGAGGCCTCGGAGAAGAGGGAAGAGCCGCACGAGAAGCCGGGCTGTCCTGGAATCTCCTGGCTCTCTTCGCGTCTTACAGAGACTCCTAAGGGAAGCGCTCCAGGCTGGAGTCCAAAACACTGCTGGGTGCCTTCCAGGATCTCTTCAAAGGGCACAACTCCTCAGCCAAACTCCATCCACGCCTCGGAGAAGCCGAATCGGACGACGAAAAGCACTTCCGAAGGATGCCTTTCCTGTGGCGATCCATGGCAGCCTGGGTCGAGACAACAGGGCCTGCCGAAGGGACGCCTGACCGGTGGGGATTCTCTACAACCTCCTTACAGTTTTTGACATTCCTCCTCCACTGGGCCTGGGAGTTTGGAAGAGGTCTAGACCTGGGCTGGGAGCGTTGTGGGAACACTGCACAAATCACTTTCTCCATTGCAAGCAACTGAAACTGGAGGAGAGGTTGCAACAACTACATTAGGGTTGGAGTCTAAAGCATTCTCAACTAGCTCGTTAGTACGAGACCTACTGGAGCTTCTAGACGAAGCTTTCCTAACCCTGTCCTTCTCTAACTTTCTCAAATAAGAAGAAAGAGACTTCCATTCTTCCTCATTCAAACCATCACATTCAGCACAAGGATTATTAATAGAACAATCATTCCCCCGACACCTCATACATACAGTGTGAGGATCTACCGAACCCTTCGGTAGCCTCACCTAACAGTCATCCATCGCACACACACTAAATACAGTACTAACGTCAGACATACTATGAAAATCAGAAAAGGCAAATCCAAGGAAAAATCCACAAAAGCGTATGCCAAGCCAACGATCCAATACGTCACCAAAAGACAGTCCAATAAAGATCCATGGCAAGTGAAAACAAAATCCAAAGCAGGAGGAACCAACAACGGGTGTTGCTGGAAACGGCGACAGAGAAAATCTGATTAGAAAACGGGAATGGTTCCTAGTCCCGCCACCCAGCAGCGGGAGGGTAGATCACCTGACCTACCTGTAGCATGTGCCGCGAAATTTGAAATTCTGTTGGGGACGTCGGAGACTATAGCTAAGTATATATCTGCCAGGGAAGTTGCATGCACAAAAAATATTTTTTTCAAAGTTTAGTATGCAGCCATCAGAAATGAAAAAAAATATCATTATCATATATAAATAATGCGATATATGATAGCGCGAAAACAAAATTTCATATATAATTGTATTCAAATCGCCCTGTGAGCAAAACGGTTAAAGCTAAAGAGTTAATTTTTTTCGTTGTATTGTACACTAAATTGTGATCATTTTGGTATATAACACATTGTGAACCGATCAAAGCAACACAGAGAAAATATTATCACAAAAGATGCATAAATTTGTAACGAGCGGACATAAAAATTTGTTTTTTCAAAAATTCACCATAAATCTAATTATTGTTCTAGAGACTTCCAATTTGTTTCAAAATGAAGATAAATGATTGAATATTACTATACTGTAAGATTTTTAGCTTACAATTGCAGTTTTCGACCATTTCGGACGAGTTAAAGCTGACCGAATGTCGAATTTTTAAAATTTATTTTTTATATGCAAATATTTCAAAAATGAGAAAAGCTACAACCTTCAATTATTTTTTGTTGTATTCTACATGAAATTGTGCACATTTTCATATATAAAACTCTATGAAACGCCTAATAAGAAACGGAGCAAATATTCAGAGAATGCGACATACGCATTTAAGAGATTTGCGGCGGAGAATCCGCGCGTGGAGGATAGGAAAGTTTTTTTTTTTTAAATTCACCATAAATCTAAATATTGTTCTAGAGACTTCAAATTTATTTTAAAATGAAGATAAATGATTGAATATTACTAGAATGTGAGAGTTTTAGCTACAATTGCATTTTTCGACTATTTCAGTAGAGTCAAAGTTGACTGAACGTGGTTTTTTTTCTATTTATCGTGATTTATATGCAAATATTTCGAAGATGAGAAAAGCTACAACCTTCAATCATTTTTTGATGTATTCTACATGAAATTGCACACATTTTCATATATAAAACTTAATGTAACGGCTAATTTAAAATGATGCAAACATTACCACAATCGCACAAAAAAAATGTCTGATTTTTTTCGGAAGAGTTACCACACGGACGTGAGGAAAATGTTTTTTTTTTTTTCATAAATTCACCATAAATCGAAATATTGTGCAAGAGACTTCCAATTTGTTGCAAAATGAAGGTAAATGAGTGAATATTACTAGAATATAAGAGTTTAAGCTTACAATAGCGTTTTTCGACCATTTCGGTAGAGTCAAAGTTGACCGAAGGTTGAAATTTTGGCACAATCGTTATTTATATGAAAATATTTCAGAACTGATAAAAGCTACAACCATGGGTTGTTTTTGGTTGTATTGTGCATGAAATTGCGCACATTTCCATATATAAAACTTTATGTAACGGCTAATTTAAAATGGTGCAAACATTACGATAATCACACGAAAAAATTTATCGGAAGTTACCGTGCGGACGTAAGGAAAAAGTTTTTTTCATAAATTCACCATAAATAGAAATACTGTGCTAGAAACGTCCAATTTGTTGGAAAATGAAGGTAAATGATTGAATATTACTAGAATATAAAAGTTTTAGCTTACAATTGCGTTTTTTGACCATTTTGGTAGAGTCAAAGTTGACCGAAGGTTGAAATTTTGGCACTTATCGTTATTTATATGAAAATATTTCAAAACTGATAAAAGCTACAATCATGAGTATTTTTTAGTTGTATTCTACATGAAATTGCACACATTTTCATATATAATACTCCATGTAATGGCTAATTTAAAATGGTGCAAAAATAATTTCCGACATGTGTCACTGATACTTTTTAGTGCGATAAGAAAGAAATTCGCACATGCGGGCCTGCGTAACGATTGTAAACAAAACAACGCCTTGATCCGTGAGCTCCCAGCATCCCCCAAGGCGCGTGATTCAAAAGTTTTCACCTGGTAGACCTATAAGTATTTTTCCACAAATTTTTTTTAAAAACTTTTTTTATCGACGTTTAATACATCCAATCGGCACCCGACAGACAATTTATGTCGACGTTTAATACGTCCAATCGGCGTTAGAGGGTTAAGGTAGTGAGTGGGTAAAAACCGAATTGTACTTCTACTGCACCACATCAATCCTATTCTGAAGCGAGAAATTAACTTGACACTAAATAAGTTACAACTGCTACTCACATTACGAATGTTTATCTTCAATAAAGGTAAAAGATATGGAGTTAGTTCTCATGCACTAGCCTATTCAACACATCACAGAGGACCTTGTGTTTATAAGTTTCTAAAATTCACAACGCAAAAGGTTATCTTTGCCTCTTTTAGGCTTAACTTTCATAAATACATTCTAGGTTTTCTAAAACCACAAAAAAAGTTAACTTTGCCTTTAAGCTTAATCATTGGCAAAGACAGCTAGGTTTTCCAAAACCACAAATTAAAAGGTTATTTTTTGCCTCCTCCAGGCTTAACCTCTGACAACAACATCTACATTTCCTAAAACCACACAAAACAAAACTTTGCCTCTTCGCGGATTAACCTTTGAAAAAGATGTTCAAGGTTTCTAAAAGGATGATTGATTGATTGATTGATTGATTAATGCAAAAGTGTACCACGGCATCACAACAACTTAGGTCATCAACACCGGAAACATACCATTATGTAATCTAAAAAAAAATAGACAATAAATAAGTAAAAAAATTATAAAAATTTTCATCTTATGTACACTCAAGTTACATGTATGACATCATTTACACTACTATAAAAAGTTATAATTTTTATAAGAAGCCTGCTTCCTCCACAAACCTAAAAATACCACTCGTCTGACTAATGATATTCCTTCCAAGTACCCTGGAGAGAAGGTACTCATCCTCCCCATTACGGCACTCTGAAAGGAAACGCTCTCTTATGTCCTGAAGACTGGGACAATCGACCAGCAAGTGTTGCACAGTTAGAGGAACCAGGCAATCATTACAGAATGGCTGGGGATGTCCAGCCATTAAATAACCATGTGTCAGGTGTGTGTGACCAATTCTCAAGCGGCAAAGGGCTGTTCCCCATTTCCTTGATATTTTGCTGTAACTAAAAGGAATTGCTGATCTCGTAATTTCCAACATCTTTTGATTGCTTTCTACAATATTTTCCCATATAAGTGGAACCTCTACATACAAAAGTCCCTACTTATGAAAAATCCAGGTTACGAAAGCAGAGACAAAGATTTTTTTGCTTCTGTGTACGAAAATAATTCAGGTTGCAAAAGGGTTAAGTCCGAGATTCGCCCAGGCCACCTAGAACAATTTTAAAGGGTAAAGTCCGAGATTCACCCTGGGCCGCCTAGAACATCTTTAAAACTCGTGCGCCGCCAACTGAGTAGACTCGCCACCATCCTCCCACTCTCCCATTGGTTCCTGATGCTAGTCACTGCCGTAAGATCCTGCTCTCCTATTGGTCAGCATCTGTCCCATCATCCCTCTACGTAAAGGCATCCTTCGACCATTTCGTCGCATCAGCGCTATCGTTCGCACATGGAATTCGTTCGTTCACATAGACTTCATTTGTTAACGTAAATTTGTGTTAGTGATTTCGCTTTCTTTGTGGTAAGTTACTTTATCATGTTGTGTGTGAACTTAATTACAGGCAGTCCCTGGGTTACGACGGGGGTTCTGTTCTTGAGACACATCGTAAGCCGAAAATCGTCATAAGCCGGAACATCATCAAAAATCCTAAAAGCTTACTTTTAATGCTTTCGGTGCATTCTTATTGCATTTTTCATCAAAAAAGCTTCAAAATATTGATTATTTTGCATTTTTGGTGTCATATTTCATCTGCCACATCAGCGTTGTGGGTGTCGTAACCCTGGAAATAATGTCTGATGAATATAATTGAGAAGCGCCTTAACCTCAGAACATCGTAAGCTAAACCCGTTGTAACCCGGGGACTGCCTGTAACTTTCGTTATTAGCCACGGGTCCCAAGAATGTTGCTGAAGTTCACGGAAAGAAGCGGATGCTTTCTATGGAGACAAAGATGGAGATAATCAAGAAGTATGAGATTGGCATGCGGTTGAGTGTTATCACTAAGGAATACGGCCGAAATCTGTCGACAATAGGCACCATCCTTAAGCAGAAGAAAGTCATCAAAGCAGTTACACCTTCCAAGGGCGTGACTATTTTGTCCAACAAGAGGAGCCACATGCATTATGAGATGGAGAGGCTGCTTCTTGTATGGATTAAAGACAAAGAAATCGCTGGCGATACGATAACTGAGACGGCAATCTGCCACAAGGCCAGCGCTATTTTCAGTAATCTCAGTGCCCAGGCTGAAGTCGACAGAGGAGAAGGGACATCGACGCCAACCCCAGACTTCAAGGCTTCTTGGGGGGGGTTTGATAAATTCCGTAAATGGACTGGCATCCATTCGGTGGTGCGGCATGGGGAGGCTGCCAGCTCGGACACGAAAGCGGCTGAAGCCTTTATTAAAATGTTCGACAAGATGACGATTAAGGAAGGCTAAAATTCTCAGCAAGTCTTCAACTGTGACAAGACTGGCCTTTTTTGGAAAAAATTGCCTCGGACGTACATCACGGAGGAAGAGAAGAAGCTACCCCGCATAAGCCTATGAAAGACAGGCTTACTCTTGCACTTTGTTCTAACGCCAGTGGGGATTGTAAGGTGAAGCCCCTAATTGTCTATCATTCCAAGACTCCTCGAGCCTTCAAGGCCCACAAAGTGCTAAGGGAAAAGCTTCCGGTGATGTGGAGGGCTAATGCGAAAGCCTGGGTAATGAGACTTTTGTTCACCGAGTGGGTAAATCTGTGTTTCGGCCCGACAGTGAAGAAATTCTTGGAAGAGAAGCGCCTCCCTCTGAAATGTCTACTGTAGTTGGACAGTGCCCATGCTCACCCTCCTGGCCTCGAGGAAGACATCCAAGCGGAGTATTCTTTTATCAAGGTTCTTTATCTTCCGCCTAACATCACCCTTCTCCTCCAACCCATGGACCAGCAAGTGATATCGAACTTCAAGAAGCTGTAGTATACAAAACATCTTTTCAAGAGATGTTTCAACATTACCGATACCACAAACCTCACCTTGTGTGAATTTTGGAAGGAGCATTTCGATATCATGAGATGCATCTGGCTCATCGATCAAGCTTGGCAAGAGGTTTCAAGGCAAACCTTGAATTCTTCGTGGAGGAAACTCTGGCCTGATGCCGTATCCCCCCCGAGACTTTGAGGGATTCAACATGGGCGACGCTAATGCCGATTCAGAAACAGTTGACGATCCTGAAACAGTTTCGCAACCAGATCTTGACGAGATCGTTGCACTTGGCAAGTCCATGGGGCTGGTCGTCAATGAGGACGACATCAATGACCTTCTCGAGGAGCACCAAGAGGAGCTTACGACGGATGACCTAAAGGAGTTGGAGACCATACAACATAACGTCATTCAAGAAGAGTTCTCTAGCAGCGGCGAGGAGGAGAAGGAGGACCCTATGACAACAGCAGAAATTAAGGATGTTCTAGCTGCTTTTCATAAAGTGCAATCATTTGTAGAAAAGAGATGCCCGAAAAGGCTTACACAGGTCGTATGCTTGTGCAGTTCGATGACGTTTGCCTGAGTCGTTTCAGGAACATTTTGAAAAGCAGACAGAAGCAATCTTCCTTGGATAGTTATTTTTTAAAGAGGCCTTTAGTAGTAAGCAAACAGGAAGGTCTAAGTAATACAAAAAAACAGAAAATTGAAAGTATAGTGAAGAAATTTAAATTTTGTAAAAAACGTAAAGTAAAAAAGTAAAAAAAAAACGTAAAAATCAGAAAAAGGCAAAACAAAACAAAAAAAATTAATTTTAAGTTTTTCGTAAAGTTGTGGTAATGTTTTCTGCCATTTGTTAATGTGTTTCGTAAAATTTAGTGTTAAGGTTTCTGCCATTTTTAATCTGTTTCGTAAAGTTAAGTGTTCATGTTTTTGCCATTTGTCCTCCTCCTCTGTTGCCACTTTCGGACATCACCTCACTCAAAAGGTAAGGTTCCACATTTTAATACAGATGTACGTACAGTATTTCTTGTACCCTGTACACTAATACACTTTATTTACAGGTACAGTAAAGGTTAGGTTAGGTACTGAATGGTCCAAATTGTTGTATTTCATAGTTTATTGGTAGTTCGAAATATGAAAAAATCAGGTTACGAAGGCCGCTTCGGAACGGATTAATTTAGTGTCCTGAGGGAAAAATATCTCTAAATGGTAATGCAATATTTCTTTGTGGACCATCATGAATTGCCCTTTTCACTAGCTTATCAGCCTTTTCGTTTCCTGCCACTCCTGTGTGTGCTGGTACGGCTTGCTCTCCTGAAGTTTCCGATCACCTCGTTTACATCCGAAGTTGGAAAGAGGGTGGATCCCTGAAGCGAGGCATTCCTCAGGTCGGTCACATCCTGAGGGTCCACTGCTCAATCAAGCCTTGATGAGACGGCGTCCCTGCGCTTCGGGACCAGGTTGGCCGAGAGGTTGGCAAACTGGTGAACTAAGAACTTCATAGCCTTACCTCCTGACAAAACAAGGTCATGGAGCTGATGGGCCATGTCTGTTTGCTTGTCAGGCTGCTGTGGAGTCTCAGAGGGGGCAAGAAAGCCCACCGTGTTGCCCAAAAGCCCAACTATGAACTGCTTGCAACACCGCCATCATGGTTTGTTTGAGTTGCAACATCTGGGAAGAGAGCGTCGAGGTTTGGTATTGTGTCTGGAGTGAAACTCCAGGTGCCAATAATGTTATCGTCGGGTTTATGGGCAAGGGTGATGGCTCAGCCTCTTGGGCCACATAGTACTTCCTCTGCTTCTGGAAAGCAGAGGAAAGTAGCTTAGAGGACCGAGATGCCCGCAGCGAGTCCTTCCTCGCTGAAACTTATCTATCGACCTTGGTCAAAGCCTCCTTTGTCAAGGATGACAAGGGGAGCTCAAACCGGGACCGAGCACCCCAAGGGGTGCAACAAAGAAGGTCAACTGCTGACATACGGCCTTTCGGAGAAGTAGTTGAAGCTTCTCCAGGGCCATTTACCTTCAAGATGAGACCAATGATCTCATGGAAGGTGGTTTCAGCTGCCGCATCTTCTGGAACAGCTGGAGCAACTGGTTCCGGAAGGTAGCCAGCTGAATCGTTGGTTGCCTCATGAAAATCCTCCTCCTTCTGCACTGATGCACCCGGGCATGAATGAGAGGGGTCCAGTCTTGAAGAAGAAGGGCGAGTCTTTAGTTGTTCATGAAGGACGGCAGAAGGTCTGGGAGCTGAGGCCCCCAGAGCCACGGAGCTCTTGGAGGCTCGGAATCATGAGAGCGATTCTTCGCTGCCTTTCACAGGTCCTTATGCCCCTGTTGGACAGCCCCTTGCGAGTGGGGGGAAGGTGGAGTTGGAGGACGCCTATCTGCTTCTGGCGAAGCTGGAGGAGAGAGGGGATATAGAGCCCTGTCAGGAGGATATCAGCTGGGTTCGAACTCGATGGGCGAGATATGATATTTCTCTACAATGGAATGAGCCCTTGGAGATTGAGAAACTTGAGAGGTTGGAGGCCCGGACTCGTAACGAGGAGTCACGGGGATGCCTTTGCTTCCAGAGCGCCTCTCACCTGACGTTAAGCACTCGAGGCAGCTTAGGGATAGTAAATCCCCTTAACTGCTCTCCCAACTTCCAAAGAGGAATCGGAAGGGGGGCTGGAAGGTCATATGAAGAAGAAGGAGCCTGCTTGTGGCCTTGTTCTTGAGGGAGAGTCAGGGAACAACGACCTCTAAACAATGGTGAAAGCCTATCTGGTTGCCTTTTGGAAGGCTGGGTTGCAGCTTTATAAGGATCCCGAGGTGGAGATGGGATCTCCAGAGGAAGAGCAAATGATTGAAGTACTAAGGACAGGTACTTCGACTCAAGACGTCTCTGTTTTCCATGTCAAAACATTGCAAAAAACAGAGGAAAAAGATTTTACAGGTGCGTGTGTATCTTCAGGAGCAAGAGCATGTCAGTGCGGCCAAGCACACAGCTTCTGAACGCGCATGCAGGCAAATGGTGCGCAAGGTGCACGCGGGAGAACGCCTAGAGCTGCATGTATTAGAATGCACTGGAGAGCATTGACGCTCTACAGGTGAAATTGCACATCTTGTCGCATGTGTAAACGAAGAAGAGCGTTCTGGGGTGTGATACTGGAGACCAAGAGCGCCTGCTGGAGTGCACAGGCAGTAGTGCGTCTCGGTGAACGCTTATTCTGTTGCTGAGGCAGCGGTGAAGCAGCGCGTTGGGCAACACACTTTACAGGTGAGCACTGTCTAAAGGATGCATGAGCAATCACGCGTGCTGTCCAGGAGTAACACGGCACACAAATGAATGGTGCGCATCATGAAGTAGTTCTCACTGCGATGTAGAAGGTGGGGGCGCATTGGCGTGTTGTCCCTGAGAGGGAGAGACAGTTTCTCTGTGACCTCTCTCCGATGAAGGCTCCTGTGCGTGTGCCAAAGCATCACGCACTGCAGGGGAGCATTCAATTAGCGAAGCCTTCTGTGCACGTACCGTTGCATCATGCACTGTGGAGGAGAGTAAATCCAACGAATGCTCCTTTGTGTGTGCTGTAGCATTGCACAAAGCCGAGGAGCTTACACATGTAGGTCTGGTAGTTCTCGAAGGAGAGCGCGCGTCAGCACATCTCTGAGAGGAGTCTTTACTACTTCTCCAAGTCACTGCTGGCTCTCGAAGAAGGCTTGTCAGGAGGAGTCTGAGGACCTCGTCCAGGGACAAGGTGAGGGCAGGCAGACGGGAGGACGGACCTGGTCAATGTCAAAAAGAGCCTTCACAGGGGAGGGCTCTGGGGGCTGCGCCATAAAGGGAAGGGCGTCTTCCATAACAGCATGGGAGGATGAGGCTGACTCCTCCGAGGAGACTAAGGAGGAAGACGCAGCCCCAGCGGAGAGTGCCAACAAAAGTCTCTCCTTCAACGGCAGGCCAGGAAGTCCCAATGAAGGCCACAAAACACAAAGGGCGTCGTCAACACGTACTGAAAAACAAGGCTCATCCTAAGAAGGGCCAGGCCTTCCCGTTTCACCAGTGGAAACGGACAGGTCTTGCTCTTTCAAAGGTGTGCCAGGGATGCCACTCCTCACAAAGGCATTCCGATGTACAGGAATGCCCCCTGCAAGAAGGACAAAGGGAGTGAGGGTCTCTATCAATCCTACTCATGAAAGTCCCACACCAACAGCCCGGGACACCAAGGCAGGAACGCATAACCATATTGTCAGACATACGTACTCGCATTCAGCTAGAAAGAGAGAAGGAATATCATGAATAATTTCAGTAAGCCAGCGAGAGCGAAAGAGAGAGGTCTTTCCTCGCTGCCAGCTGTAATCAAAGTGATGACTCAGTGAGCTGGTGGGGAGGCGGTGCTTCCCCACCACCAGGCAGGTAACTACCAGCCTGGTAGTTACTACCTCGGTATATAAAAGAATGTATAAGCCAGTAGTTTCAGCTAAGCTGCAATCTATCCTAAGTAAAGGATGGAAGGGTTTGTATACAGTGTAGGAACAAACCAGCGATCTCATGACAGAGGCGGGCAGAGAGGGAACGTCTGCACACGACGGCAGTCAAAAGCAAAGTGGAATGTTTACGTCCAGTTGGGCGGGACTCCCGACAAGCAGTTACTGCCTAACTACCTTGTTATAAAATCTTATAACCGAGTTCCAGCTGGCACCAAAAGTAATTCCCTATGTAAAGGACCGATGGTTTGTATAACGTGTAGGAACAAATAAGTGGCTCGCAAACTGAACATTTAAGTCTCACATTGTGTGACTGAATATTGAGTCAACACAAATCTGAGCAAATCTGCCTCATGTTATGGTTTTGAGGAGACTGATTTGCTTCTGTGGCATTCTTTATCTGGGATTTGCTATGATGATAATTTATTTGCTGTCTATTAACCCTTAAACGCCGAGTGGACGTATTTTACATCGACATTTTTTGTTTCTCAGGTGCCGACTGGACGTAATTTACGTCGACATACAAAAGTTTTTTTAAAAATTCGCGGAAAAATACTTATAGGCCTACCAGCCAAAAACTCTTGAATCACGCCCCTTGGGGGATGCTGGGAGTTCACGGATCAAGGTGTTGTTTTGTTTACAATTGTTACGTAGGTGCGCAAGCGCGAATTTCTTTCTTGCCGCACTAAAAAGTATCGGTGACACATCTCTAAAATTATTTCGTCACTTTGACATAATTTTTGTACCATTTTAAATTAGCCGTTACATGAAGTATTATATATGAAAATGTGCACATTTTTATGTAGAATACATAAAAAAAATACTCATGATTGTAGCTTTTATCAGTTTTGAGATATTTTCATATAAATAATGATAAGTGCCAAAATTTCAACCTTCGGTCAACTTTGACTACCAAAATGGTAGAAAAACGTAATTGTAAGCTAAAACTCTTATATTTTAGTAATATTCAATCATTTACCTTCATTTTGCAACAAATTGGAAGTCTCTAGCACAATATTTTGATTTATGGTGAATTTATGAAAAAACGTTTTCCTTACGTCTGCACGGTAACTCTTCCGAAAAAAATCATACGTGCGATTGTGGTAATGTTTGCACCATTTTAAAATTAGCCGTTACATAAAGTTTTATATATGGAAATGTGCGCAATTTCATGTACAATACAACTAAAAACAACCCATGGTTGTAGCTTTTATCAGTTTTGAAATATTTTCATATATAAAATGATGTGACAAATTTTCAACCTTCGGTCAACTTTGACTCTACCGAAATGGTCGAAAAATGATATTGTTATGATACAATAAAGTTTCATACATACTTACCTGGCAGATATATACTTAGCTAAGACTCCGTCGTCCCCGACAGAAATTCAAATTTCGCGCCACTCGCTACAGGTAGGTCAGGTGATCTATTGGCCTGCCCTGGGTGGCAGGACTAGGAACCATTCCCGTTTTCTATCATATTTTTTTTTCTCTTCCACCTGTCTCCTGCGGGGAGGCTGGCTGGGCCATTAATCGTACATATCTGCCAGGTAAGTATGTATGAAACTTTATTGTATCATAATAATATCATTCTGGGCTCCGCTCGTGTCGCTTGCGCGAAATATCCTTTAATCTATTATTTCTAGGGTAAATGTACTAACACATACCAGAGAATAAATAAAATAAAGAGAAAGGTCAGTACAACTGACTCGCTCACCCTCTAGGAGGGTGTCGGTATGAACACTAGGCGAGTGAGACCACTACCACGAGCCAAATGCCAATAGAAATCTCCCACTACAAAACCCTCCAAGAGGGGAGCCGTCCCACAGAGGGAGCAGCTCGTACTACTACTACGCCATCCCATGCTTGCGACTGCTGCGCCTCTAGTGGCCATCCTTTTCAGTTAGCTCACACGAGTCGCACGTGTTATTTTTCTCTCTGTGATTTTCGTGCCCTTTCTTCGGATTTTCGATAATGGAGCGTGTAGCTATTGCAGCAGCTAAGTTAAGTACTCAGTATTTACGGTTACCGAGTTTTTTCCGTCCCCGAGACAGTATTTGCCGTTTTTTAGGTATAGATACGTTCTCGGGGGCTGGAAGCATGGCAGCATGGTCCTGCCGCATGCTGGGTTCGTTCTTGGTCTCCCATACCTAGAACATCCCTTATTATTCTACGCTCTATTTACATTACCTGTTATTAGGTCTACTCAAGTTGTTATACAAGTATGTATTTCACCTTATGTAGGCTTTTTCCATCCAGACCCTAGTCTAGGTTCTTAGTATCGGCCCCTGACTAGCTTTGAGTGGTAGACTTGCCTTCGGGCTAGTCGTACACTCCTGGATTTTTTCTCCTGCTATTTTACCTTCTCTCTTTCATTTTTATTATATTTTATATTTATATGTTTTGTTATTGTTAGGTTAGTTGGCGTCTGGCTTAGCCTAGGTCATGGCTCGTAGAGCCTAGTATACCGTTGATCAGCTCGGTCGCTTCCTCATAGCTTCTCTCTGATCAGTTGGTTTTAGCCCTATGGGCCTATATGCTACCTGCTTTTCAGTTCTAGTTGCTTCCCAGATAGCTTCTATCTGATCAGTTGGTTGGCCTAGGCTTGGTATGTTACCGCCTCGTGGTCACTACGTGATCGCGAGTTAGCCAGTCGCCTACCAGTCCCCCTCCCCCCCTCTCCCGCTCTCCCATAGAGTCGGGAGGGGGTGGGTCGGTCTGTCCTTGCTCGCCCAGCATGCCCGAGCCTGCCTCCCCCTCCCCCTCCACCGGAGGGGCCTGGGAGTCCGACAGTCCCTGACTGGTTCCGACCTCTCCGCTTCTCGGCTCGGCCGGGTGGTACGTTGTGGGGGGCTCTGGCCTTCCCCCCCTCCGTTACTGCCTTGTCGCTCCGGGTTAGCGCGAGTCTGTATGTCATCTCGCCCTTCCCTCCTTACTAGAGCTCCTCCCTATCGGAGTCCTGGTATCCAGCGGAAGGGTATAGTCCACCGTAGTTGGGCCGGAGCATACAGTAGGTCTTTACTAACCGTACCGTATTGCTGAGTTACTACACTCCGCTCACTGGACCTAGTCCGGTTCACTTGCATGTAGGTTTAAGTTATCTTTAAGTTTATCTTAAGTTTCTTAAACCATCCCCGCCCCTCCCTTCATATTTTACCGGATCTCTCCGGGTGATTATAGCCCTATTCAGGCAATGCAGGGAGGGGCTATGCCCAAATTTTTTCCGAGCTCCGCCTCGTACGGAGTTCTTTTGTCCTTAGTCTGTAAGTGTTACCCCTTTAAGATACTCATGTCTTCCCACTTACAGGCCCACCAACTGTGAGCATCCGGGATGTTCCGCTACACTTCAAGACCCTGTGGACACGAAGTTTTGCCGGTCCCCATGCTCCATGCGCGACTCCGCACGGGGACATCCAGGTCTGGTACCATGAAACGTGTACCATATGTTATGATCTGGTGAGCCCCAGCTTTTGGAAGGCGTAAGTATTCCATCTCCGCATGCCGCTCCGCTTCTTTAGTACTTAAGTTTTCATCATTATTCTAACTTAAGGCATCTAGTTTAAGTTATATTCTAAGTTTTAGTTTTAAGTGATTCTTAAATCTAAAATATACCCTCTCTTACAGGCTCCGGCAGTAAGAGATACGGCATTGGCTACCCTGCGGGCCTGGGTCGGAGGTTTTGGCAAGAACGCCGCCAAGGGTCAGCCCTACATACTGGAGAAGCGTTTAGCTCTGTTAATCTTCCCCGGGGGCAAGACGACTGGGTACGTCGACCCGGCAGAGGCAGACCCTTCTATTGCCTTTTATCCAACAACAGTGGCGGCCTCCTTAACTGAACAAGGACCAGGATATCTCCACGAATGTCGCAACCTGGATATAAATGTTGAACCTATGGTAGGTATAGACGACCTGTTGGTCGAGGTAAGTAATGCAGGTACCCAAGGGTCCCCCTTGGGATTGACTGTTTCTTCTACCCCTGCAACTTCACCATCCTTCCCAGGCTTTACCGGTGATGAGTTATATACTCCTCCAGAGGCTTCGGTTAGGCCTAAGATCAAGTCTAAGCATATGACCTTGACTAGGACGTCATCGTCCTCGAAGAAGACCGTCCTCCGTCTTCTTCTTCGCGTAAGTCTCCGGCTCGTAATCCCCGGCCCACCGACAAGTCTAAAGGGTCTAGCTCCCCGGCTCAAAGTCCTCGAAAAGTAAGCCTAAGGAGAAATCCCGTACCCCGGCAGTATCACCAGTTCCACTACCTTTGGTGCCTATTCAAAGTCTCCCCTCCACTCCGCAGCAGCTCCGGCTCTGGACACCAGCGCTGGCCTGTTACAACAGGTGGGTGACTTGGTAGGCTCCCTTAAGACAAGTATGGAGCATATGATATCTCGCCTTTCGGACAGGATAACTTCTCAGGACACGATTATAGCCGGCCTAAGAGAAGCCCCTCTTGCTCTCCCTCAACCTCTAATACTAGCGGATCTCAGCTTCCCCCGTATGACTCGCTGCCCGCTTTCTCCATGAATAATCCTTGGAGAGTGGCGTCTTACGCTCCCTTCCAAGATGGTCTCATCTCCATACCGGAGTTCGGAACTCGAAGAATAGAGGACTTCGAGTTCTACCCGGAAGGCCTACGGCCTCCCTTCATAGGTTACGCTAGGCTCACGCCTGCGGCTATGGTTAGAGATGACAGGGTGGGGACCAAAGGAGACAGTCCTCTATTCTCGGACCAAGCCCAACGATAATGGCTTAGATGTCTAGACGACATTGGACTGTTTCAAATACTAAGATTCAACCATTCAAAGTCCCTTTACCATTTTCACGATGGATGAAGGAAGGTACCCCGCTTCCTTTCCTTACCAAGATAGCGAGGTCGACCATCTCAGCAGCTCAAAAAGGGGAACCCATGCCTCAGCTGAAAGAAGCAGACCCCACTTCTCCGTTGCTCCCGTCAATTGGACCGAATTATGGGAGGACTTGCCTAACACCTTCACAGCCGGCCAACAAACTCAAACCTGACTGTGCTATGGAGCAGTTTGGTGAAAGCTGCCCAGGCTCCCTGATAGTCTTATTCAAGCGGAGTTTGACTCGAAAACACGACTAGCCAGGTCAATCAACCTGATGGCTATGTCTGAGGTAGCAACCATGGCTTATGGTTCAGAGCCAATTTTTAAGCTTATGACCAAAGCCCTGACTCAAACGGTGCAGTCGGACATGTTCGAGTTTGCCACGGCTAGAACAAATTGTAGAAAGCATGTATTGCTAGAGGCAACCATTCGGCATGAACCGAATAGGCTACTTTCTTCCAACATCTGGGGCGCAGATCTCTTCCCAGAGGCTATGGTAAAGGAAGTACAAGCGGAAGCTACGAGGTTGAACCAAAGCCATTAAGGGACCGTTGGGGTCTCTTTCGGCTAGGAGAAGGCAAGACTTGACACCAAAAGGTAAGGGACAAAAGAAACCTAGACGTTTCCAACCTTACCCACAAGAAGCAGCCGCTTCTCTCAACAAGTCCTACAGTGCCGTTAGTGCAGACAGCTCAGCCCTCCACGTCTAAAGGTCAATCACAGCCTATTATGTGATATCCCCTCAGCCTCAACCCTCCACCTCATACGCCATCTCTCCAGCTTACAATCCAGCCTTCGAGAGTCAAGCTTCTCAGAAGTATGACCGCTCGAACAAGGAGGCAGAGGTAAGCGGTCCTTTCGTGGGAGAGGATCGGGAGGCCCCTTCAATAGGGGAAAGCACTTCAGAGGAGGTCGAGGGGGTTACCAGAACCAATGAGGAACTTCAGGTAGGAGGGAGGCTGTTTCACTTTCGCCACCGGTGGAACTTCAGCCGTGGGCGCAGAGCATAGTGGTCAAAAGGGCTGGGTTGGAGCTGGTTGACGAACCCACCTCCAGCCAGACCTTTCCGCCAAGTTCCTTCCAAGGAATTGACAGAATACGCAAAGGATCTCCTTCAGAAAGGAGCTATAGTCAAAGTCAAGAGATTAAAGTTTCAGGGTCGCTTGTTCAGCGTCCCGAAGAAAGGCTCAAACAAAAGAAGGGTAATCTTAAGACTTGTCCCGCTTAAACTTAGCCATACGCTGCGACAAGTTTCAAGATGCTCACGATCTCAGGTGCGGACCTTACTCCCCGTGGGGCCGTCACCACCTCTATCGATCTTACAGACGCCTACTATCATATCCCTATTGCAAGACACTTCCGTCCGTATCTGGGATTCAAGATAGGAGACCAGACGTTCTCCTTCAAGGTAGTTCCGTTCGGACTCAACGTGGCACCCAGGGTGGTCACGGAAGCTAGCGGAAGTAGTAGTGCAACAGCTCAGAGCTCAAGGGATTATGGTAGTAGCGTATCTCGACGATTGGTTGATCTGGGCCCCATCAGTCCGAAGAATGCAACAACGCCACACTGAAAGTGATCCATTTCCTAGAATATCTAGGATTCAAGATAAACAGATCCAAGTCCAGACTCACCCCAGAGTCAAACTTTCAGTGGCTAGGCATTCAATGGAATCTATCCTCACACACTCTGTCGATTCCATCCACCAAAAGGAAAGAAATAGCGAAGTCAGTCAAGCAATTTCTGAGTCACAAACTAGCATCAAGGAGAGCTCAGGAAAGGATCCTCGGCTCTCTCCAGTTTGCTTCAGTAACGAACATCTTAATGAAAGCCAAACTGAAAGATCTAACCAGGATCTGGCGCTCTCGAGCGAATGTCAGGTCCAGGGACAAGCTATCCTCAGTACCTCTGATTCTAAAGAACCGGCTTCGGCCGTGGGCAAAAGTCAAGAATCTGTCAGTGTCAGTCCCTCTTCAGTTCCCTCCACCAGGGATTACCATCCACACAGACGCGTCTTTAAGCGGCTGGGGAGGGTACTCCCAAGTCAAAAAGGTGCAAGGAATCTGGTCACCCCAGTTCCGTCAGTTCCATATAAACGTACTGGAGGCAATGGCAGTCTTCTTGACTCTGAAAAGATTACGCCCACCAAAGTACTCCCACATAAAGCTAGTCTTGGACAGCGCCAGTGGTAGTACATTGCATAAACAGAGGACGGCTCCAAGTCACGTCATCTAAATCACGTCATGATAGCCATCTTCTCCTGGCAGACAAATCAGTTGGCATCTTTCCTCCACCCACATAGCTGGAGTAAGAAAACGTCATAGCAGACGCCTATCCCGATCAGTACCCCTAGAATCGGAATGGTCTCTAGACGAGAGTTCGTTCCAATGGATCCTTCGAAGAGTCCCAGGCTACAGGTGGATCTTTTCGCTTCACAGGCGAACCACAAACTACGTGTATGTAGCCCCCAACCTGGGACCCTCTGGCTTACGCCACGGACGCCCTGGCTCTGGACTGGAACAACTGGGAGAGGATTTACATCTTCCCCCCAGTGAATCTCCTTATGAAGGTTTTAGACAAACTCAGGACATTCAGGGTCAAGTGGCTTCTAGTAGCCCCAGACTGGCCGAAGAGCAACTGGTATCCTCTGATCCTGGAACTGGGCCTTCGTCCCCTTCGGATCCCCATCCCAATGGCTCTCCCAGTCAGTACAAACGAAGACTGTGTTCGCTTCCTCAGGGATCTCAAAACCCTAACTTTATGGATTTCATGAAGTTTGCGGCAAAAAGAGATGCGAATATTGACCCTCAAAGAATATTCTTTTCCTGGAATCCGATAAAAGGGATTCAACTTGAGGCAGTATGATGCTGCCGTCAAAAGTTAGCAATCTTCCTGAGAGAGTCAGATATCAGAATCATGACAGTGTTTAATTCTGCTATTTCCTTTTTCAGATCTTTATTTGAAAAGGGTTTAGCAGCTAGCACGATTACGACAAACAAGTCAGCATTGAAAAAGATATTTCAATTTGGATTTAAACATAGACTTGACAGATACCTATTTCTCGTCTATTCCTAAAGCATGTGCTAGACTTAGGCCCTCGGTCAGGCCTACGTCAGTTTCATGGTTCTTAAACGATGTTCTAAAACTGGCTTCCGAAACCGATAATGACACATGCTCGTTTATGATGCTCCTAAGAAAAACGCTGTTTTTGTTAAGTCTAGCTTCAGGAGCAAGAATTTCAGAACTGTCGGCTTTATCCAGAGATCCGGATCATGTTCAATTCCTTCCCTCAGGGGAAGTGCTACTTTCTCCAGAACGTAGCTTTTTAGCAAAGAATGAAGATCCTTTGATGAGGTGGGAACCTTGGAAGGTACTACCCCTTCCACAAGATGTTTCCCTTTGCCCGGTTTCAACCTTGCGAGCCTTTCTATCCAGGACCTCCTCTTCCTCATCGGGACCCCTCTTTAGGAGGGAAAAAGGTGGCACTTTATCCACTAAAGGCATCAGGCAACAATCCTGTACTTTATCAAACAAGCCAATCCTGACTCCTTTTCCAAAAGCACATGATGTCAGGGCAGTGGCCACCTCAATTAATTACTTCCAACATATGAATTTTGGCTGATTTAAAGAAGTATACCGGATGGAAATCGCCGACAGTGTTCAAACGTCACTACCTTAAGGTCCTTGGAAGCTCTGAAATTTTCAGCAGTAGCAGCGGGTAACATAGTTTCCCCTGACTCTGCCTAGATTATAGTAGAAGATTCAGTCCTCCTTTCTACCTGCCTCACCCAACAGTTCGTCTATTCCTGCCTTGTTCATTAATATTCACCTTGTGTCTTAGCTGCTTTATGATTGTATAGTGCCCCTTTTGTCTGGTAAGGGACACTCAAATCTAATTAACATAATGATCTCATAGATGTTATCCCCTTATTTTTATGCTAGGGGATACATCTCAGTACAATGGTTACGGGTTTTGTATATAAGTCATATACATTCCTAAGATATATTTATCATTGATCAAATATTTATATAAATTTATACTAATTGCTATTTCTATTTTTGATACATGTTGTTACACAGATTTATTATGATAGGTAAGCATTGTACCTATTTGTATTTATGTAAATTACCTTGTATTATTAACATAATTAGAATTAAGGGTTAATTTAAGCATATTCTGATTGTTTACTGTGTACTTGTATCTTTTTAGCAATTATATTCATTCTTTTATTTTGTATCTTTTATTTGAGACCTATTTTGTTTTTTTATTAGTTTTGTTTACTTTGTAAAACAATCTTGTGTGCTGTTTCTCTGGTACGATTTCGCGCAAGCGACACGAGCTGAGGCCCAGAAAAAGGATTTTGACGTAAGGAAAAATCTATTTCTGGGCGATTGGCTCGTGTCGCCAGCGAAATACCCCCCCTACCCATCCCTTCGCTCAAGATTGTCTGCTAACTTCAGGATGGCCACTAGAGGCGCAGCAGTCGCAAGCATGGGATGGCGTAGTAGTAGTACGAGCTGCTCCCTCTGTGGGACGGCTCCCCCCCTCTTGGAGGGTTTTGTAGTGGGAGATTTCTATTGGCATTTGGCTCGTGGTAGTGGTCTCACTCGCTAGTGTTCATACCGACACCTCCTATAGAGGGTGAGCGAGTCAGTTGTACTGACCTTTCTCTTTATTTTATTTATTCTCTGGTATGTGTTAGTACATTTACCCTAGAAATAATAGATTAAAGGATATTTCGCTGGCGACACGAGCCAATCGCCCAGAAATAGATTTTTCCTTACGTCAAAATCCTTTTTTCATACAATCAACTTACCTGTCAGATAGTATATACTTAGCTGATTGTAAGTATAAAAGAAAAACCTTGGTTCCTACCTGATAGGTGGTAGACTTCGTGGCTGTTGCCCGATAGTCTGCATCACCTCAAGACTTTAGCGAGATATGTGATCTATAGCTAAGAGTTCTTGTGGGTCTGCCGATGGGGTATGAACCGCTTACTCGGCAGAGCCTGAAAGGACTTTGTCAATGGGTACTGGACCACTTCTATGACAATACACCTTATGAAGGAGCACACAACCAATCCCAACCACCTGATCCTAACCACCATGTTAGTCTAAAGAATTGTTCTGAGTTATCCCCAAACTCATTACAACAACCATAACTCGAAAACACAATACGCATACATACATAAAATTAAAAAAAAAAAAAAAATTTACCATACTCCTCCAAAAAGATATCACAAGAGTTCCTTACTGAACAACAGTGACTGGCCGTCCGTGCAGCATCGAGCCCTCTTTGTCAGCAGAAATCTAGAACATATCTAGTAGAAGGTATGTACAAAGTTAAGGATTGGTGTTTGCTCCCGTACCCAGTATCGTATCCGCCGATACGAATGGTCCCAGAGAAAAACATTTCTCGTAGGTCACGAACGAACGTCTTTCAGTAGTAGCAGATGCAAATACCGAGTTGCACCTCCAATATGTCGTATCAAGGATTTTCTTTAGCGACATATTCTTCTGAAAAGCAAGAGACGTCACCACTGCTCTCATTTCATGAGCCTTCACTCTTAAGAGTGGAAAAAGAGTCGTCAGGACAGAACTTGTGAGCATCTGTAATGACGCTCCTTACGAAGAAAGCTAACGCATTCTTTGACATGATTCTTGTGGGGTCTTTAATCGCAACACAAAGACCTTGTCTAGAGCCTCCATTTGTTTCTTCCTGTGCAAGTAGAACTTCAGGCCTCTTACAGGGCAAAGAGACCTTTCTGCTTCTCTACCAACGAGACTTGATAAAGCTTTAATCTCGAATCTCTTGGGGCCAGGGATTCGAGGGGTTTCGTTTTTCGCTAGAAAAAGTGTTCTAAACGAGCAGAAGGCCGAGTCTCTGTTGAATCCGACTTCATCTTCTAGGGCATGAAGTTCACAAATTCTTTTGGCTGTCGCCAGAGATAAGAGAAGCATTTCCTTGTTAAATCCCTAAACGAAGCTAAATGAGGAGGCTCGAATCTTTCAGACGAAAGGAACTTGAGAACCACATCAAGGTTCCAGCTGGGAGGAGCTGGTTCTCTAGACTTTGTGGTTTCAAACGATCTAATAAGATCGTGTAGATCTTTATTGTCAGCAAGCTCTAGGCCTCTATTTCTGAAGACTGCCAAAAGCATGCTTCTGTATCCTTTTATAGTAGATACAGACAAGTGAGAGTCCTCTCTCAGGAACAAAAGGAAATCAGCGATTTCGGTTACAGAGGTACTGGAGGAGGAGGACAAACTTCTTAGACTTACACCACCTTCTAAAAAAACCTCCCACATTAGACTGATAGACTGTCTGTGGAAGCTCTGCGGGCTCTAGCGATAGCGCTTGCAGCCATGTGAGAAAACCCTCCCTCGCTCTGACAAGTCTTTCGATAGTCGAAAGGCAGTCAGAGCGAGAGCGGGGAGGTTTGATGATACCTCTCGAAGTGTGGCTGTCTGAGAAGATCCATCCTTCTTGGAAGGGATCTGGGGAAGTCTACTGTCCACTCCAGCACCTCTGCAAACCAATCCTGTGCTGGCCAAAAGGGGGCTATCAGGGTGTCATTCTTGTTCGTTGGACATTACAAACTTTTTCAATACTTGCCCCAGGATTTTGAAAGGGGGAAAAGCGTACACATCTACATGAGACCAATCTAGCAGGAAGGCTCTTGGGTCTTCCACCACTGAGCAAAAGACTTCCAGCCTTTTGGAAAGGAATGTGGCGAACAGGTCTACATGAGGAGTGCCCCAAAGAGACCAAAGACTCTGAAACACTTCTGAGTGAAGGGTCACTCCTGTGTGAAGGACCTGGCTCTCCTGCTCAGCCGTCTGCCCTGACGTTCCTTGCTCCCTGAACAAAATCTTGTTAGGAGGGAGATGTTCCTCTGGGAAGTCCAAAGTAGCAGATCTCTTGCTATTTCGTATAGGAACAAGGATGTGTTCCTCCTTGTTTCCGAATGTAGGAAGAGCAGTAGTGTTGTTCACGTTCACTTGGACCACACTGTTTGTCACAAATGGTTCGAAGAACTTTAGAGCCAAGTGTACTGCTAGAAGTTCTTTGCAATTTATGTGCCAGGACACCTGTGCTGCCTTCCAGGTGCCTGACACTTCTTCTCGGTCCTAGTGTTGCTCCCCAACCCTTCTCGATGTGTCTGAATATAACACTCGGCTTGGGTTCGGAACTTCCAGAGAAATTCCCTTGTTCTCTTTTAGAGGGGACAACCACCATTCCAGGTGTGGTTTCATTTCCATTGGAAGGAGAAAACTGTCGGAGAGAAGTCCTGTCTTCCAATTCCATGATCTCCTTAGGAAGAACTAAAGAGGACGAAGATGAAGTCTTCCTAGAGAAAAGAACTGTTCGAGCGAGGAAAGGGTCCCTAGAAGGCTTAACCCATTCCCTCGCCGAAGTTGTTCTTTCCTAAAGAAGAGAGAGACTTTCTCCAAGCCTCTCCACGATTCTCTCTTGCGAAGGAAATACTCGAAAACCCCGAGAATCCATCTGAATCCCCAGATAGACTAAGTTCTGTCTGGGGATCAGCTGTGACTTCTCGAGGTTCACAAGTAGTCCCAACGACTTTATCAGGTTTAGGGTCAAAGTAAGGTCCTCCAAACACTGTCTCTGTTCTGGCCCTGATGAGCCAATCGTCCAGATACAGAGAGATGTTGACGCCTTTGAGGTGAAGAAACCTCGCCACATTCTTCATCAGGTTTGTGAAGACCTGAGGAGCTGTGGACAGGCCGAAACACAAGGCCCTGAACTGAAAGATCCTTCCCCCCGTCATGAAACGGAGGTACTTCTTCGAAGAAGGGTGAATCGGGACATGAAAATAAGCGTCCAGGAGATCCAGAGACACCATCCAATCTCCTTGTCGTAAAGCCGCAAGGACTGAGGCCGAAGTCTCCATAGAGAACTTCTCCTTTAGAACAAACTTGTTTAGAGCGCTGACGTCTAGTACCGGTCTCCAGCCCCCCAGGCTTTTGCGACCAGAAAAAGACAATTGTAAAACCCCGGAGAGTTTTGATCCAGTACTAATTCTATAGCTCTTTGTCCCACATTGATCCACCATCAGACGAAGAGTATCCCTCAGTACAGGGTCCCTGTATCTGGCTGACAGTTCCCGCGGAATAGTCGTTAGGGGGAGGAGGACTGTCCTGGAAGGGGATAAGATATCCCTTCCTGATTATTGACATCGACGAGGCGTCCGAGTTTATGAGTGTCCAGGCGTCTGCAAATTCGAGTAGCCTGGCACCTACTGGTGTTTGGAGGCTGGCTGTCTCATTTCCCTTTCTTAAAGGAATGGAAAGCAGGTCTACCTCTCCTCTCAGGGCCTCTCCTTTTTGAGGGAGCTCTGGAGGGAGGGCCTCCTCGAAAGGGCTGAACAGTAGAAGTAGGTCCTTTCTTCTCAACCGCAACAGTCTCTTCTTCCTTGCAGTCTGAAGGAGAAGATCTTGTGTTGCCTTCTCAGTCAGTGAGCGAGAAATGTCCTTCACTAACTGAGAAGGAAACAAAAAGTCTGACATGGGAGCAAAAACCAGGGCTGCTCTCTGAGAGTGTGAAACAGCCTTGGTTAGAAAAGCACTAAATATAATCCTCTTCTTAAGGAGTACCGCTCCAAAGAGGGAGGAGACTTCTCCCGATCCGTCTTGTACTGCCTTGTCAATACATGACAGTATACTAAGAATGACTTCGAGTCTAGACCTTCCGAGTCATGGGCTTTCTTTGACATCACCCCAAGGGACCAGTCTAGGAAATTAAAGACTTCCAAAATATGGAAGAGTCCCTTGAGGAGATGATCAGTCTCAGAAATAGACCAAGTCACACGAGCTCCGTTCAACGCGTGTCTACGCGAAGAATCAACTAAGGTTGAAAAATCAGCTTCAGCCGAGGCTGGGAGAGAAAGGCCCATGTTCTCCCCTGTTCGGTACACACCTCTTTTTCCAGAAAGTATGGCTGGAGGCATACAGGTGGTTCTGACCAGTTCCTTCTTTGTCAACATCCATTTGTCAAGAGACTGTAGAGCTCTCTTCATAGAGATAGTCGGTCTCATCTTCAGAACCGACAAAGACTTTGGCACAATTGCACTCGAAAATAGCGATCGAGGAGAAGGAGGAGCAGCAGGAGTCAAAGAATCTCCATACTCTTGCAAAAGAAGGGCTGTCAAAATTTTATAGTTAGAGAAACCTTCTCTACCATTAGCCTCATCTTCCGAATCTTCGTCCAAACCGGGAGGAGAATCCGCTTTAAATACGAGAGGATCTTCACAAACTTCTCTCTCTGCGGGAGACAAACTCCTACTAGGAGAAGGACTCATCGAGTGAACAGAGTCTCTCTCAAGTCTACTTGGTGCCTCGCGCCTGCTTGACTTCTCACGCCTGGCTAGCTCCTCGCGCTTGGCTGGCGCCTCGCGCCTGCTGGCGCCTCGCGCCTGGCTGGCGCCTCGCGTGGCTGGCCGCCATCGCGCTTGGCTGGCGCCTCGCGCTTGGCTGGCGCCTCGCGCTTGGCTGGCGTCTCGCGCCTGGCTAATGCCTCGCGCCTGGCTGGTGCCTCGCGCCTGGCTGGCACCTTGCGCCTGGCTGGCGTCTCGCACCTGGCTGGTGTCTCGCGCCTGTTAGGCTCTTCGTGCCTAGATAGATTTTTCATATCTGGTAGGCTGTCGTGTCTAGAAAGCTGTTCGGACCTGTAAGACTTTTCTAGTTCTATCTGGTACCGTAAGCCTGGCGGACGCTTCGCGCCTGGAAGAGGAGGCCTCACTTCTGGCCGGAGTCTCGCGCCTGGCAGGAGAAAGGAGACGAGACTTCTTAATAGGAAGCCTAGCGTCCTTTTTACGAGGAGGATCTCTCGAAGAACTCCAAACTAAGAGGCTAACTGTTCTTGTACAGCTAATAATATCCTCTTTGAAGCCACACCAGCGTCCTCTTCAATGGGAGAAGCAGGAGACCTCGAAGGTGTACAATCCCTCAACTTCAGATTGTGGAGACGTCAAGACCATCTTTGCCTTCTTGATAGATGAGGGGGCTTCCTCCGAGAAGCACTCCGGGCTCGAGTCAAAAGCGGGTTCCTTCCAGTGCCTTTTCAGTGGCGCATAGAATAGATCCGAGTCCTTCCACCCTCATTTAGGTGAAGGAGAACGGACGAAGAGAAACAATCTCGTAGGACGCTCCTTTTGAAGCAAGTCCTGAGCAGTCTGTGTCGGAAACAGAGCCTGCTGAAGGGACGCCTGACCGTTGGGGGGATTCCCCACGACCTCCATAAGGCTTTCGACTTTCCTTCTCCTCTGGGTATGTGAGCTTGGAAGAGGTCTAGGCCTGGGAGCATCGCAGGGACGGTCAGACGCCCCGCTCCACAACATTGGGAAACACTCACTCACTAAGCATACGCTATCACTTCCCTTACCTTGCATGGCCGCCATTTTTGTCCTCATCTTATGAAGAGTAACCTTCAGATCGGCGATTTCAGAAGCCGAATCTGAATGCAAAGCCTGTGAGGGTTCAGATACAGAGGGAGATCAAAATAATTAATAACAGGAGAGTTAGACTCAGAAAAAAGGCTCAATAGGCCTTGTACTTACACTTTATGTGCAGCCCGTCTAATTCTATCCCTCTCTAACTTCTTCAGTAAGAAGTTAGAGTCTTCCATTCATTAGCATTCAACCTTTCACATCATTACAGGTGTTAGCTAAGAACAATCAAACCCCCTACACTTACGACATACAGTGTGAGGATCAACTGAAGCCTTCGGTATCCTCACCTTGCAGCCTACATTTACACACACTCTCACACTAACACTTGAATCAGACATTCTAGCAGAAAAATCAACAGCAAGTCCAAATCCAGTCCACGGTAGCGAATGCCAAAACAACGATCCAGGTACGTCACCAAAATATCCAATAAAGTTGATCAAAAAGTCTTGAAAAGCGAATTCCAGTCAGGAGGTAGTAAGAACAATGTTGATACCACCGGCGACAGAGCAAAATATGCTAGAAAAACGGGGAAATTGGTTTCCTAAGTCCTGCCACCCAGGGCAGGCCGTAGATCACCTGACCTACCTGTAGCGAGTGGCGCGAAATTTGAATTTCTGTCGGGGACGACGGAGTCTTAGCTAAGTATATATCTGACAGGTAAGTTGATTGTATGAAAACGCAATTGTAGGCTAAAACTCTTATATTCTAGTATTATTCAATCATTTACCTTCATTTTGCAACAAATTGGAAGTCTCTAGTACAATATTTTGATTTATGGTGAATTTATGAAAAAAAATGATATTGTCATGTTACAATAAAGTTTTATACATACTTACCTGACAGATATATACTTAGCTATAGACTCCGTCGTCTCCGACAGAATTTCAAATTTCGCGGCACACGCTACCGGTAGGTCAGGTGATCTACCGCCCTGCCCTGGGTGGCAGGACTAGGAACCATTCCCGTTTTCTAATCAGAATTCTTCTCTTCCACCTGTCTCCTGCGGGGAGGCTGGGTGGGCCATTAATCGTATATATCTGTCAGGTAAGTATGTATAAAACTTTATTGTAACATGACAATATCATTTTTATACATTCAACTTCCCTGCCAGATATATACTTAGCTGATTTAGCACCCATTGGTGGTGGGTAAGAGACGGACCTAACTACTGAAATAGACAGGTAAACAACATATGTTGTAGGTATTAATAAACCTTGGTTCCTACCTTATTAGGCTGAAGACTTCGCGGCTACTGCCTTGGAGTCTGCTTAGCCTCAAGAGCCTCAGCGAGATATTGATCTATGGCTAAGAGTTCTTGTGGGTCTGCCAATGGGGTCTTATCCACTTACTCGGCAGAGCCTAAAGGCCTTTGTCACTGGGTGCTATTCCACTAACATGACAATACACCTTGTTCAAGGAGCACAACACCGATCCCGATCACCTGATCCTAACATCCATGTTAGTCTAAGATTGCAAGGAGTTATCCCGAACTCCTTACAAAACAACCAAAAACTCGAAACATAATTACACGTTCATTTATACAAAATATACAAAAATAATTTTGTACTCCCCCACTAGCCATACATACCCTTGATCCCCTACCAGCAATGACACTATGCGTCCATGCGACATCCGTGAGCTTGCTAATAGAAAACCAAGCACATATCTGACAAGAGGGTTTATGTACGATAAAATCAAAATATTTTAAGGATCAGTCTTTGCTCCAAGACCCAGCACTGTATCTGCTGATACAAATGGACCTAGAGAGAAGCACTTCTCATAAGTCACTCTCACATCCTTCAGGTAATGAGATGCAAACACTGAATTGCACCTCCAATAAGTAGTCTCATGATGTTTTAAGAGACATATTCTTTTGGAACGCCAAGGACGTTGCTACTGCTCTCACCCCTCATGGGTCTTAACCTTTAGAAGACCGAAGGATTCTTCCGAGCAGTTCTTGTGTGCGTCCATAATTACGCTTCTCACAAAGAAGGCCAAGGCGTTTTTGGAACATAAGTCTTTTGGGGTTGGGGTTTTCTTCACAGCACACAAAGACCTTGTTGACAAGCTCCCATCTGTCTCTTCCTCTCTAAATAAAATTTAAGAGCTCTCACTGGACAGAGAGACCTCTCTGTCTCTGTTCCTACGAGGTTAGATAGACCTTTTACTTCAAAGCTTCTGGGCCAAGGTTTTGAAGGGTTTTCGTTCTTCGCCAGAAACATTGTCTGGAAGGAGCAGATAGCAGCATCTCCTTTGAACCCCACTGTGGAATCCAGAGCGTGCAATTCGCTCGTCCTCTTGGCTGTAGCGAGAGACAACAGGAATAAGCATTTCCTAGTGACGTCGCAGAAAGAAGCCAGATGTAAAGGCTCGAATTTATCCGAGGAAAGGAATTTCAGGACCACGTCCAGATTCCAACTAGGTGTTCTAGGAGTTGCTGCTTTTGAAGTTTCAAAGGATCTAATTAAATCGTGTAGATCTTTGTTATCTGCAATTTCTAGCCCTCGATTTCTGAATACTGAAGACAGCATGCTTCTGTATCCCTTTATTGTTGATACAGATAGGTGTGATTCCTCTCTCAGAAAGAGGAGGAAATCGGCAATATTAACTATAGAGGTACTGGAGGAGGACAGCTTCTGACCCTTACACCACCTCCTAAAGACTTCCCACTTCGATTGGTATACTCTTCTCGAAGCTCTGCGGGCTCGAGCGATAGAGCCCGCAGCCTTGCGAGAAAAGCCCCTCGCTCTGACAAGTCTTTCGATAGTCGAAAGGCAGTCAGGGCAAGACCTGGAGGTTGTGATGAAACCTCTCGAAGTGGGGTTGTCTGAGTAGATCTGGTCTGTTTGGAAGAGATCTGGGGAAGCCTACTATCCACTCCAGACCCCTCCGTGAAACCATTCTTGGGCTGGCTAAAATGGGGCTATTAGTGTCAACTTCGTGCTCTTTGAAGCTACGAACTTCCTGAGCACTTCCCCCAGGATCTTGAACAGGGGAAAGGCGTAGGCGTCCACACCCGACCAATCCAGGAGAAACGTGTCTATTGCGAAGGCTCTCGGATCTTCTACTAGAGAGCAAAAGATCTCTACTCTTTTGGAGAGGAACGTCGCAAACAGGTCTATGTGAGGTCTCCCCACAGGGACCAAAGACTTCGACACACTTCCTCGTGTAGAGTCCATTCTGTGGGAAGGACCTGATTCCTCCTGCTCAGTCTGTCCGCTCTCACATTCTTTATCCCTTGCACAAATCTTGTGAGGAGAGTTATGCCTCTTTCTTCTGTCCAGGTTAACAGTTGTTTTGTTAACTGAAAGAGGGAGAAAGAGTGCGTGCCTCCTTGCTTGCGTATGTAAGCCAGAGCCGTGGTGTTGTCCGAGTTTATCTGTATCACCCCGCCTCTGACTATCTCTTCGAAGAACTTTAAGGCTAGGTGTATGGCCACTAGTTCCTTGCAATTGATGTGCCAGGACAACCTGTTCCTTTGTCCAGGTGCCTGACACCTCCCTTGCTCCTAGCGTCGCTCCCATCCCGACTCCGAAAGCGTCGGAATATTAACACTTGGTCTGGGTTCTGCAGGCAAGCGATACGCCTTCGTTGTTTTGAAGAGGAAGGATCCACCACTTCAAGTGATCTTTTATCTCTTGTGGAAGCGGGAAGATGTCCGAGAGTTGTCCCGTCTTCCAACTCCACACCCCTTTCAGGAAAAAACTGAGAGGGCGAAGGTGAAGCCTCCCAGAGAGAAGAACTTTTCTAGTGAGGACAGGGTCCCTAAAAGGCTCAGATAATCCCTCGCTGAACTGCTCTTTCTCTCTAAGAAGCTCGAGATTTTCGACAAACCTCGTGATTCTTCTCGCGAAGGCAATACTCGAAAACCCCGAGAATCCATCTGAATCCCAGATAGACCAAGCTCTGGCTGGGGATCAGCTGCGACTTCTCGAGGTTCACGAGTAATCCCAGCGATTCTATCATGTTTCTTGTTACTGATAAGTCCTCCAAGCACTGAATCTCCGACTTGGCCCTGATCAGCCAGTCGTCTAAGTTAGAGGGAGATGTTATTCCCTCTAGGTGAAGCCATCTTGCTACATTCGCCATCAGGTTGGTGAATACCTGCGGAGCTGTAGACAGACCGAAGCACAGAGCCCTGAATTGAAAAATCTTGTCTCCTATTACAAACCGAAGATATTTCTTTGACAAATGGTGAATGGGAACGTGGAAATACGCATCTTGCAAGCCCAGAGAGACCATCCAGTCTCCTGGACGAAGAGCCGACATTACTGAGGCGGACGTTTCCATACGGAACTTCTTTTTCTGAACAAAGCGATTCAGAGCGCTTACGTCCAGTACTGGTCTCCACCCCCCGATGCCTTTGGTACTAGAAAAAAGGCGATTGTAAAATCCCGGGGAGTGTGGATCCTGCACAAGTTCGATGGCCTCCTTTCCCACATTTGTTCCACCATTTGAAGGAGAGTCTTTCTCATTACAGGGTCTCTGTACCTCGCTGACAGTTCCCGAGGCGTAGATGTTAGGGGGAGGACTGTCCTCGAAGGGGATTACGGTATCCTTTTGTCTTTAGGGAAACCGAGACTGACCAAGGGTCGGCTCCCCTTTTTTGCCCATACTCCTGCAAAGTTCAGGAGTCTCGGCGCCCACTGGTGCCTTGAAGGAGCAACAAGTGTCATTTAGTTTTTCTTGAAAGGTCTGAAGGAAGACCTTCCTCTCTTGTCAGAGCTCTTCTTTCTGGCAGGGGGACGAGCTGCTGCACCTCCACGAAAGGGCTGCTGAGGAGGACGAGATCCTTTCTTATTCGTCGACACTACAGGGCGTCCTTTCTTGGACGTTTGTACCAGTAGGTCTTGTGTCGCCTTCTCAGTTAGCGAGCGAGATATATCCTTCACCAACTGAGAAGGAAACAGATGATCCGACAAAGGGGCGAACAATAAAGCAGTCCTCTGGCTCGGAGAAACCCCTTTGATAATATGGGATCCATATACTGATCTCTTTTTCAGAAGACCAGCACCAAAAAGGGAAGCCACTTCTCCCGAACCGTCCTGTACTTCCTTGTCCATGCAAGACAGGACGCTATGGAGAATCTCTGGGTTTTTTAAGAAACTCCGGATCTTTAGATTTGTTGGCCAGAACTCCGAGTGTACCAATCCAGAAAATTGAACACCTCTAAGTGACAAAAAGTCCCTTTAGAAAGTGTTCAACTCGAAATGCTCCACGTCGATCTGACCGATCCTAAAGAGTGACGTCTAGAGGCCTCCACTAAATTGGAAAAGTCCAGCATCTGCCGAGGCAGGAAGAGAAAGACCCATAGTCTCTCCTGTCCCATACCAAATACCTCTCTTTCCATGGAGTTTGGAAGGAGGCATGCAGAATCAGTCTTTCCCAACCCTTTCTTCTTGTCCATCCAAGAATCTAAAGAATGGAGGGCCTTCTTCATAGAAAATTGCAGGCTTCATTTTCAGAAAGGCCGAAGATTTTGCCGTAGCTGAGCTCGAAAAGAGAGAACGAGGAGAAGGATGAGCCGCCGGACTAAGAGAGTCTCCAAAACTCTTGTAGTAACAATGAGGCTAAGACCTTATATTCGAGAGTCCCTCATTTGCAGGAGGTTCGTCATCAGACAACTCGTCCAAACCTCGATCAGACGAAGGAGAAAGCTCTCGTTTGGAGGGAGGAGTCCTTCCAAGACCGTCCTACGATCTGAAGGAGAGGAGCTTCTATTTGGAGAAGAGTCATAAATTTCCTTCCAGGAATGAGTCTCCGACTCCTGCTCCTGGCTCTTGACTCTTGCCTCCTGCCTCCTGACCTCCTGCCTCCTGCCTCCTGCCTCCGGACTCCGGACTCCGGACTCCGGACTCCGGACTCCACTACCCACTCCGGACTCCGGATCCGGACTCCGGACTCCGGACTCCGGACTCCGGACTCCTGGACTCCGGACTCCGACTCCTGGACTCCGGACTCCTGACTCCTGACTCCTGACTCCTGACTCTGACTCCATGATCCTGCCTCTTGCCTCTTGCCTCCTGGCTCTATGACCTACTGGCTCCTGCCTCTGCTGGATGACTCCACACTCCTGGCTCTTGGCTCCTGCCTCCTGGGTGACTCCTCACTCCTGCTCTTGGCTCCTGCCTCTGGGTGACTCCTCACTCCTGGCCGGTGCCAGACGCCTCGGATCGGTTCATCCACGTTCGTACAGGAAAAAAAAAGCCTCACCTCGAGTAGGAGCATCGATCCTGGCGGCAGATACCTCCATACGTCTGGAGGATCTTTTGATAGGAAGGGAAGAGTCTTTCCTTCTAGGGGGTCTCCTTTGAAAGGACTCCTACAAAAGACGAAATCTGCTCTTGCATAGCCATCATAACCTCTTCGTAACCTCCTCTTTACCTCTTATCGGGAGGAGGGGAAGGAGGAGGGAGGGAGTCCATAGCCTCCACCTCCTGACTCCTTCTAACTCTGGTTGACAGAATGGCTCTTCTTGCCTTCTTAACTCCCGAAGGAGACCTCCTCAGGGAAGTTTCCGGGCTCGAGTCAATCGTCGGAGCCTTCCAACTCCTCTGAGGGTGGCGAGAGCAATCTGAATCCTTCCAATCACGTCTCGGAGATGAAGATCCCAACGAAGCAAAAACACTCACGCAGGACGCTTTTGCAATAGCGATCCTTGGCAGTCTGGGGTGTCACAGAAACCGCTGAAGGGACACCTGATCGGTGGGGATTCTCCACAACAACCTCCTTTCGGTTTTCGACATTCCTTCCTCCTCCTGGGCAGTGTGAGCTTGGAAGAGGTCTAGACCTAGGAGCGTTGTGGAAGCCAACCAGATGCCCCCTCCACTACACTGGGGACACTCATATCACTGTCCACTGAAAAATCACTAGCCTTACCTTGCAGGGCAGCCATTTTGTTTTCCATCAACTTGAAGGCTGCTTTTAGATCCGCAAGTTCTTTCGCTGAATCTACAGGTTCTGCAATAGGAGAAGGGGCTGCAATGGAAGGAGAAAGTAGCAATACTTACCCTTGGGAAGATCCCAAGCTAGGAATTAGTTCATTAGATCTCGAACTACTTAAACTTCTATAAGAAGCCTTCCTCACTCTTTCTCTCTCTAACTTTTTCAAATAATTAGTTAGATTCTTCCATTCATTCTCACTCAAATTCTCACATTCCTTGCAAGTATTAGTGAAAGAACATTCATACTCCCTGCAACCCTTGCATACAGTGTGAGGGTCTACCGAAGCTTTCGGCAACCTCACCTTACAGCCTACATTCACACAACGTCTCACAACCATTCCAGTGTCAGACATTTTTAAAGAAAAATCCAAAATCAAGTCCACAAAACAGTCCACAAAAGCGTATGCCAATCCAACAATCCAGATACGTCACCAAAAGTCGGTCAAGAAGATCAATTGCCGGTGAAAAAAGAAAAACTAATCGAGAGGAACCAACAACAATGTTGATGGTCCGGCGACAGAAGAATTCTGATTAGAAAATGGGAATGGTTCCTAGTCCTGCCACCCAGGGCAGGGCGGTAGATCACCTGACCTACCGGTAGCGTGTGCCGCGAAATTTGAAATTCTGTCGGAGACGACGGAGTCTATAGCTAAGTATATATCTGGCAGGGAAGTGCTTGAATGTATAAAAAATAACCATTTTCTGTTTTTTTACGTAGGCTTTTTCTCAATTTCCAAAATAATTGCATATAAAAAAATATACGAATATAAAAAAATTTGACATTCGGTCAACTTTAACTCGTCAGATATGGTCGAAAACTGCAATTGTAAGCTAATACTCTTACAGTATAGTACTATTCAATCATTTGTCTTCATTTTGAAACAAATTGGAAGTCTCTAGGACAATATTTAGATTTATGGTGAATTTCTGAAAAAAATATTTGTTTACGTCTGCGCGTTACGAATTCAAGCATCATTTTGTGATAATATTTTCTCTGTGTTGCTTTTATCGTTTTACATGTGTTATATACCAAAATATCGCAATTTATTGTACATTACAACGAAAAAAAATTAACTCGTTACCTTTAATAGTTTTGCGCATAGCACGATTTGAATACAATTATATATGAAATTTTGTTTTCGCGCTATCATATATGGCATTTATTATATATGATAAATAATCATTTCTGATGGTTGCATACTAAACTTCAGGCAATGACAAAAAAAGGAGCCCAAAATGAACTCTTAATCTTGAAAACCAAGCACGCTGTGATTTTTTGAAAAAACATTTTTTCCGCTTCCGCGCTCACTCCGAGACCCCCCCGGCACATGGAAGACGATTTTTAATATACCCCTTCGGCGTTTAAGGGTTAATTAAGAAAAAAAAGTCCAAAGGAATGCTGCAAAAGGTAGTAAATTAGGATTATGCTTACAGAAGCTAATGAATGCAAAAGAAGGAATGTCAAGGAAGGTGCATATTGTAATGATTATCTTGTAAACATTAGCATAATGCTTATATATTGTAAACTTGAATAAAAGGTGTATTGATGCAAAACAATAGACTTACATTTAAAAACTCTGTAAGAGTTTCCTCATTAGGTCCATCATAGCCTCGATCAGTCATGGCAAAAATTCGTTGCTCTTATGAAGAAGACCTTGTGGGATTTTGTAGTGTGTTGATGGTCCCTTATGCCCTGAAATACAATGCTTAGTTTACAGCTGTATTGAATGAGAAATATTTCCAAATACAGTGAACCCCCGGTCTTCGCACACTCCATATTCACGGATTTCTCTCTGGAACATATGCACACATTACTAGAGGCAAATTCACCTATTCGCAGTATTTTTCCATGAGAAATATCCACAAATTCCAGGTTTTTTTTAGCAATTTCATCATAAAATACAATTTTTGTATAACACTAAAAAAAAAAAAAAAAAAAACAGGTACTACATATGTAGGCAGTCCCCGGGTTACGATGGGTTCGGCTTATGACGTTCCGAGGTTAAGGCGCTTTTCAATTATAATTAATCAGAAATTATTTCCAGGGTTACGACGCCTACAACGTTGATCTGGCAGAAGAAATATGACACCAAAAATGGAAAATAATCATTATTTGAAGGTTTTTTTGATGCAAAATGCAATAAGAATGCAGTTTATATAGTTTTGAATGCACCCAAAGCATTAAAAGTAAGGTTTTCTTAGGATTTTTGATGATGTTCTGGCTTACGACTATTTTCGGGTTACAACGCGTCTATCGTAACCCGGGGACTGCCTGTACATTTTTAGTGGGTTTTTCTTGAGTTTTAACTAACAAAATAGGCAGTTTTAAACCTTTTTTTAGGGGCTTCAACTATTCAAGGATTCTAGCTATTCGCAGGGGGTCTGGTACACATACCCCCCCCAAATACAGGGGGGAACACTGTAATTGTTTTATAAAATCACAACTATATACACCAGTACAACCAATCTAGGTATACAGTATTCCCCCTGTATTCGCAGGGGATGGGTACCACACACCCTGCCCTGAATAGCTAAAATTTGTGAATAGTTGCAACCCTGATAAAAACACTTAAAATGGTCTATTTTGTTAGTTAAAACTCAAGGATAACTCACTAAAACTGTTTATACCTAGTTTTTTAATAGTTTTCTCACAAAAAGTGCATTTCATGATGAAACTGATACAAATAAAACCAGGAATTTGTGGATATTTCTCAGAGAAAAATACAGCTAATAGCCAAATTTTCCTTAATAATGGAAGTACTGTATAGGTGTTCCAGAGGGAAATCCACGAATACATGAGCCCACGAATCCAGGGTCCGCTAACACGGGGGGTTCACTGTAGACCAAGTTTTAAAAAATATTACATAACTTAATAACAGCACCGAATCCATGACCCTCAAACAGATACTTGTTCTTATAGGCTTGTACATAACTAGAAATGAGTTCCAAGCACTGACAGCACAAAATCTACTAACCGGTGCTTGTTTTGTTTGAGCTTTAGCAATAAAAATAAAATCAGAGGTATAGCAGACTGTTACTTCTACTTACAAAATATTCATGTACAGAATATTGTTCCCCAACTAAACCTACTGTTGCTTAACAGCACCGAAATCAGCCCGGCACTAAGGAAATACAGGAGCAGTCACAGTTTTTGAAGCTAGGAGAGAGAGAGAGAGAGAGAGAGAGAGAGAGAGAGAGAGAGAGAGAGAGAGAGAGAGAGAGAGAGAGAGAGAGAGAGAGAGATTCCAGTTTCCAATAAGCAATAAAATGGTCATTCATACACAGCTCCTAAATATTCCATACCATCTACTTACAACACTTAATGGAAATAGAATAAACAAATTCAAAATATGTACTGAATAGTATCACACAATATCTATAAAACTTGAAGGAAATAGAATTCATTATTCAAAATACCAAATAACAACTATTATAAATTGCATGTATAATGAATGCACAATTGTGCTAAATGAATGTATCATGAAACTAAATTCAGACTTCCATTGCTGTTTAAAGTATATAAAATTTCATAGCTAACATTCTAAAAGCACATTTCATGGTTGCTTATCTTTTTGGTGAAATCCAGATCCTTTTTGTAGGCACGATCTGATTTGAATGGGCTTCAATGTAAAATGAAGTTTTTATTATAAAATGATATTGTTATGATACAATAAAGTTTGTTCATACTTACCTGGCAGATATATATATAGCTGTATTTTCTGAAGTCCGACAGAATTTTAAAAACTTCCGACACACGCAGTGGTCAGCCAGGTGGTTAGTACCCATTCCCGCCGCTGGGAGGCGGGTATCAGGAACCATTCCCATTTTCTATTCATAATTTTTATTTCCACTGTCCCCTGAGGGGAGGTGGGTGGGTACTTGATTATATATATCTGCCAGGTAAGTATGAACAAACTTTATTGTATCATAACAATATCATTTTGTTCATGAAACTTACCTTGTCCGATTATATATATAGCTGAATCCCACCTTTGGAGGTGGGAAGGGACAGAATAGAAGGATTTTGGGAAACAAATGCATGCAGATGATTTACATCTTGGTTCCACCTGTTAGCATAGCTGACTTCGTGATTACTGTCACCCAAGTCTGCTTCTGCTTTACTAGAGTTGCCAGCAAGGTAGAGACCTATAAAGCTGGTGCACTCCAGATGATCTGTCAACGGGGGCGTGACCACAATGTGACTAGACCATATTGACCATACCATGAGGGCTAAGAAGTAAAATAAATATATATATATAAATATATATATCACCACCTGACCAACCTAGCCAAAGTTAAGGTGTGTTAACTAAGGCTTAAGAGTTAAGAAGTCGCCATTGTCAGCGACTCAACAACTAAATTAAGAGCTCTTCCTAACCATTTTCTACAGGATAGGATGAGTGGTACTTCTTGCCCCCAAGATTGTGTCTGCAGACACGTATGGCCCTAGCGAGCCGCAGATCTCATATGCCATCTTCACATCTCGCAGGGAGTGTGAAGTGAACACAGAGTTGCTTCGCTAAAACATGGTACTCAGGATGTTGCTGAGTGCCATGCTCTGTTGAAATGCTTCCGAGGCCGCGCCCTCACCTCGTGAGCATTCAGAAAAAAAGATTTCAAATCTTTGTGCAAACACAATGAAGGAGCATTTTTGAAAGAACTCCTTAACACTAAAGCCAGGGTGTTCTTCGATATGGGCAAGTCTGGTCTTTTTCGGAACACTGCAGATTGCCCGAATGACTTCGACTTTCTTGAGTTTTATGTAGATAAAACTTGAGAGACCCGACAGGGCACAGGACTCTCTCTGGCTCCTGCCCACTAACTTGTGCCATCCTTGCTTCCAAGCTCCTGGCCAAGGACAAAACGGGTTTCCATTCTTAGGCCACAACGGAAGGCTTAGAGAGCACACCGCCTTGTGTTCTCTAAAGCCAAAACTTGTGACGATGGCTTAAAATCTCACTAACCCTCTTTGTCGTATCTAGGGTGGTTAGAAGAAGGCCTTCCTGATCACATGGCAAGAAGATAACAGGTAGGAGAGGTTCGAATGCTTTGACATCAAGAACTTCAGACTACGTCTAAGTTCCATATTGAAAGCTTCGATCTGGACATGCACAGTCAGTCCGTCTGTACTAAAGTCAGGTGACCGACCAGTTGACCAGTCAGACGAATCAAGGACAGCAAGGCTGTACCCTGAAGACCATAAGGCACTATTCTTCGCTGAAGGATGAGTGTCTGGACTGCCTGGGCGATTCAATCTAAGCAAACCTTGGGGGTGTATCAACGCAACCCAACGTCGTCAGCGAATCAACTCCTGACTCGAGCTTCTGGTGCCAGGAGAAAGGAGCGAGGAGCAAAAAGGCGATTCAGTCCCGAAGGAAGAATGCCTGACAGTCCAACCTGGTCTCATGTTACACGATCATCGGGGGTATATAAACGCAACCGACTTCGTCAACAAGAAACTCAGGGCTACTATATGTCGCCTGATCTCGCACGAGTGTCTGACTCCGAGAAAACAGGTGAGACAAAAAGTAGATGGTGAGCGAGTTTCGAGATTCCACAGAACTCAAAGATCGTGAAGGGCTTTGTTGTTTGACAGACGCAAAATCTCTGAGCCGCAAAGGCCGTTCAAACAAGCATATTTCTGCGTTATTCTTTAATAGTTGTGACTGCCAGCTTATCCCATTCTTCAGACGGAAATGGAAGACGGTAATCTTATTCCTGTCAACATCTCGATAGTCTGAACGTAGTAAGACTCAGAGCAGAGAGGTTATAGGTACCTTTCGAGTTAGAGTAGACCGACTCTCTCGGAAAAGGTCCTTGGAAAGTGAACTAGGAAGTATGTGACCTCTGTGAATCCAGGATCCTGAAGGCCAACATGGGGCGATCAGCGTCATTGTCGCTCCCTGTGACGTCATAAATCCTCTTATTACATTTCCTAAGCGATTGAAAAAGGGGAAAAGAGACTACACATCCATCCCCGTTCAATATCATAGGATGGCGTTTAATAGTACCGATCCCGGATCGAGAATAAGGGAGCAGAGAAGAAGAAGCCTCTTCGTCTTCAACATATCGAAGAAGAATGAAAGGGCGTCCTTAAAGTCTCCACAATTCTCAACTTACTTCTAAAGAAAGATTACACTCGGAAGTCAATAGTTGCTGCCGTCGATCGAGACGATTCGTACGGACTTTTGCAATCCTGTAACGAACCTCTAGAGGATCGTTACATTCTACGCCTGTTGTTATAATAGGCTCTTTCTCGTAAACTCGAACAGGGACCGAGAGAAGATACTTCTTAAGATATGAGAGAGCTGTGGAATAGCAGAGTTGATCTGGATCACTGGTTCCCAAAAACTCGTTTCGAGGACTGGAGGGACTACCGAATCGCTTTTACTTCTTTCAGATTAAGATCCAGGACATCTGAAACCCTATCCAGATGTCCGGCACCTTCTTTCTATCACCTCAGGTGATAGACGCACTGAGAGATGTTCAGAATCATTCCTAGATCTTGAATAATATTTCAGTTTCCCGGTAGGAAAAAACTGTGGTCTGAATTTCAGTCTATTCGGGGAAACAAACTTCTTCAGGAAGGAAATGGTCCCCAGCAAGCTCATCCATTCCCTCCCCGAGTATGCTTACTTCCCTAATAAGGCTGCGCTTTGCCTAAGCAGGAGAGCATATAAAAGTGCAATGTTGCGGTAGACTCGTAGTTCTATACCGAGCGGTAACGAGCACCGAAAGGATTAAGAGATAACTCTGTTGAACATAGTAAGGCAAAACGAATGCAACGTTTATTCATTCACGTAAGAAATCCCCTCAATCTTAGGCTAAAGTCCGTGATTGTAGGACAGAGATACAGTTAGTCAGTCAATCCCGCAGGAGAGACGTAACCGCCAGCACAGAGATACGGTTAGTCAGTCGACAGCGCACGATCTGTTACTGGCGGCTCGGTTGGACTGGAGGACAGACACAGCGTGACAGCAGCAGCCAGCAGCTTACGAACGTCGTCTCTTAACTTTATGTCTGGGTTGCCAGCTACCCTATTCTACGAAGAAATAGGTCCGTTATTTTTTTAGCAGAAAGACTCTCAAGCTGGTATATTTAAGCGAAACAGAAAACGCTAAATATATAGATGCGTTTGTGTCGTCAGAACACTACCAAACAACGGTAAAAGAAAAATCGGAAACTCCTGGAAGGCTGCAGGGAGTAACGATTAAATGTCCTTAAAATAGACAATAGACCTCTCGGTTGCCATCCGAAGAGGTAACTACAGCAAGCGTATATATATGATTAAACAACAAGAAGTAAAATAACGCAAGGCAAAATATGAAATTATATCACAATAAAGTTTGTTCATACTTACCTGGCAGACATATATATAGCTGAATTCGGAAATACATACAGCTACATACATATCTGACAGGCAAGTTTCATGAACAAAACTTAAGAGAATCGAAGCAGTCAGCTCAAGCTTCTTATGTTATTGGACATAAGCGTTCATTGACGTAGTCTACAAGTCTATTTCTTGTACGAGTCTGCGAATGACGAATGAGAGCTCTTCCGAATCTTGTCAATAAGAGCTTACTCGCTTACGCAATATCAAGTTAATGAGATGTTTGTCAATGAGAACTAACCCATTTACGGGACAAAGAGATATTTTGTCAATGAGGGGATACCCACTTACTTGACAAAACGATAGTAGTATATTGTCAATGGGGGAAAGTCACTGAATCGACAAAACGTAATCCAGGAAGTCGAGCATTTTATTTTTCCCGATTCCCGTCTCAAACGAGGAAGGGGCAAGAATCCTGTTAAGAGACTGGGCTTACGGCAGGTAGAACGACGATGTTCAATTCGGCAGCGTAGTCCCGACTAGAAACTAACAAAATCTATCATCTGAAAAACCCTTTCAGATGGGCTAAAAAGCTTGCAAAATTATCCTGGAAGAGGAAGAAACTCTCCAACCAGCTTCCTCTCCTGTATACAACTAATGCCTGCTAAAGCTTAAAATTTATTGGCAGTATGGCAAAGGAAGTCCTGTCTTGCGCTTTCCTGAAGAGCGTCCTTTTGACGAGTGCCTTTGCAAGAATCCTACTGAACGTTGCCGAGAGTCCTGACGTGCAGGACATCGAGCCTTTACATAACCCGTAACAGCCTTATCGCAAAGTCTTGACTGCGGTAGAGAAAACGAGATCTTCCCTTGAGCTTTCCTTAACTCCATTCACCTTTGCGAAAAGCAATATAATATTGACAGAGACCTCTTGAATTCACGAAACCCGAGGTCTTGCTGGGTTTCGAAGACGAAGTATCTGCTCACTTAAGCTTCCTCCGAAGCACTGCTTACTTCACATTCTTTGCATGTGAGGTACAAGGTATCACCGAAGGTAGAGGTAAAAATTCTTGAGGGTCCAAATCGTAAACAAGAGCTTGAAGAGTTCAACAGAAACGTTCAGCCAGGCGACACACCTGGTGTACGCTGGCGCGCGCGCTCGGCGTCCACTGGCGAGCAGCGAGCAAACTCGGCGTCCACTGGCGCGCGCCGCACGCGCTCGGTATCCACTGGCGTGCGCTCGACGTCCACTGGTGCGCGCTTGGCGTGCACCCGCGCGCGCCTGGCATCCATCCGAACGTCCCGTCCAAGCCGAGCGTCAAAAGAAGCGTGCAGAAAAGCGTCACGCTCCTGACAGGCGTCAAAACAAGCGAGAGAAACTGCCTTCAGGGAAAAGCGAGATACATCTCGGAGAGAAATCCGACTGCACGAAACAGTCTCAGGAGAAGGGTTGATCGTGTGAGAATACGAGGGGCGAGGGAACGCCTTCTTATTCTCACAGTAACAAAGCTCGGACGTCCGCTCTCAAAAGCGTCCTGCTACTAAGACTTCTTTTTCATATTTCTCGGTGGAAAGACGTACACGTGATCAGGCGACGTTCGCCTTCTTACTTCTCACTGGAACGCATAACGAGAGAGAGAGGACGTGAAGCGTCCTCTTCTATAAAGCTTCTATTTAGAGGGCGCGAGTCCTTCCGAAAGCTCCAACCCCTGCGCGGGGAGGACGCTTCGGAGGACGAGAAGCAATCCTTCAGGATTCGTGCACGTGCACGCACTTAGGCAGTCTGGGGATTTTCATCAGAAACTGCCGAAGGCACGCCAGATCGGTGGGGGTTCCTCGTAACCTTCCTTCGGCTTTCGACATGCTCTCTCCCGGGTCCTGGGAGTCAAGCAGAGGTCCCGGCCTAGAGGGGCAAATAAGGCCGATCTGACGCACCCTCCACTGCACAAGGGGCACTGTCACTGCACTTAGCCACTTCACTATTGCTCTCTAAAGCAAGCACTTTCGATTCTAAGATACGAATCGAAACAGTATTAGAGAAAGGGCAATAACCTTTACAGACACTGTTAAGGGCCCGAAGGCAACATTACAGGGTTATGAGAAACAATAACAGAAGTAGCACTCTTCACAACAATGAAGGAGAGCGATCACCTCTCGCAGACATATTCATAACCCGTAGGCCATACTACAGGGTTAGGCAAAAAAAAAAAGTCTACAGGAAGGTTAGCAGGTTCACTACCCTGACTTTTGTTTACTGATTAATTGCGTACATACGAATCATACGTTTTCCTTACGGAATTAGACATGTTTACTGATTAATTGCGTACATACGAATCATACGTCTTCCTTACGGAATTAGACAAAGTCTCGCACTCCTTACATGACAAATCTCAACAAAGAAGCAAGACTCATACCCCTCGTGCATACCAAGTGCGGATCTACCGAAGCTTTCGGTAGCCACACCCTCTGAAACTAGCCTAACTGGATTCAGATATCTTATGCAAAAATGAATCAAATTCAAATCAATTTAAGATAGCGTATGCCTAGCCACAAATCCAAGTAAATAAATTAAAAGACAATTAGGATACTTAGCGGCAATGAAGTTTCCAAAATCTAAGACGGAGGTACTGGAAACAGGTGTTTCCAGCACCGGCGACAGAAAAATTATGAATAGAAAATGGGAATGGTTCCTGATATCCGCCTCCCAGCGGCGGGAATGGGTACTAACCACCTGGCTGACCACTGCGTGTGTCGGAAGTTTTTAAAATTCTGTCGGACTTCAGAAAATACAGCTATATATATATCTGACAGGTAAGTTTCATGAACAAAACTATTTTAATACTTGCCTGAACACCTGAATTAGCTCTGGTCACTGACCAGCCTGAACTATATCCCCAATTACCCATAATTGGGCAATTTTTTAAAATGCCAGTGCTACCAACACTGCAGGTAAACCCCGTCTACTGGGTTACTTGTACTACTACTATTGGCAATGCTGTTGCCAGAACCGCCTGGCAGAGTGCTCTCCCTCCAATTGCATCAATCACTATTCACTGAAGAGAGGAGGAGGGTGGGAGTGATTCAGGTAAGTATTACAATATCAGTTTTATAACAAAAACTTCATATTGCAATACATACACCACCTGAATACCTGAATTAACCCAATGAACAACATTTACATGGAGGTGGGATCAATCTCATTCAGCCTGACCCCTTCACAGATACGTAATGTATCTTAACTCACCTATATGCTCAGTTCTTTAGATGAGATTGCTAGCTGAGAGAGTACCCTGTGTTAGTCTCATCAGTCAAGCCTCGTCTCTGTCCAGCTGACCTCCCATGTGGTATTCAATACCTTGCATTGTGGAGGGAAAAAGGAGCCTCCCATGTGGCTGTTTAGCCTCTCATGTATGGAGGAGGAGCTGCTTGAGCAGGTCCTTCGGGTTCTCTGTTGATCACCACAGGTGAAGAGTGCACACCGGAATTGTCGTTTATCCATATTATCTGCCTACCTATCTCGTAATAATGTTTAACTCGAAGAGCTCAACAGATTTAAGACTTCTGCTAAATCCCTCAAAGGGGCCCAAAGCGGAATCACCGGATGCTCAATTTTGAAAGACCTTGGGAGATCGTGCTATACCCTGCTGTTCGACAATTCCGGAAGATGAAAACGGAAAGTACTACTCAGCATAGACCTATACGTAACCTGCTATTGTCGAGTAGGACAACTTCTTATGTATCCTGAGGAACAGGAGGAAGTCCACAATCTTTGCAATGGTAGAGTGGGAGATGCTGTGCCCTTCCTTCCTACACCAGCTCCTGTATATTGACCACCTAACATGATACAGCTTCCTAGTAGACTTTCTAAGATACAAGGAGAGCTGGCGAGCCACTTCCTTAGAGAGGCCCATACTGTGTGCCGCTCGCTGGATAGTCTCCATGCAGCTAGGGTGAGGATGTGAAGGTTCTGATGATAGTCATAAAAATGGGGTTGTCTGACCGACTCAAAGCATCCGCCAATATATTGAGTTTTCTCGCAATGAACTGAGGAAGGAGAGAAACCCTGTGAGACTCGCACCACCGGAGTTTTCTCTGTGCACAAGCTTTAGTTTTGACAACCTTGTTCCCCCGTTTCCTTAGCATGCCAATTCTGGCACGTTGTTTGGGAAAAGCGCTACCGCCTTCCCCTTGAATAACTCTTGAGAACTGTACTAGCGCCTCTTCTACAACTCTCTACTTGCGGCAATTTATCAATTCCTCCCGATCCGGATCCCTCCAAAAGCCCTTGGCCAGAGTTTCCTCTAAGGTTGCACCCCAACCTTGATCTGAAGCATCTGTGTACAGATGAATGTCCGGAATCGGGAGGGCCAGACTTACGCCAGCAGTCAGATGAGATTCTCCTGACCACCACTGAAGATCCTCTAGGCAGAAATCCTCCCAATTACCATTGTGTTCTCTTCCCGAAAGTCCCAGAGATTCCCGAGACGTGCCTGCAGAGAGCACATCCGGAGATGAGATCCTGGAATGAGAAGGGAGAAATAACATTCTCCCCAATAAACTTCTCCATTTGCTCACTGGTTGAGCCCTGTCTGATCTGAAGTTCTCCAAGTGGCTGAGGACAGCCAACATTTGCACTTGTGTCGGGAAAGCCCTCAAACAATGAGTCTGAATTGACATGCCTAGATATGTATTGACTTGAGACGGTGAAAGGGAACTCTTCTCTAAATGGACTCTTATTCCTAAGGGTCTGACAAAGTAATAACAGAAAATCTCTCGCTCTTATCACCTCCTCTTTTGACAACGCCTGAATGAGCCAATCATCAAGATACCTCCTCACTCTGAATCCCCGACAATGCATTATTGCTGATACAGGAGACATTATCCTTGTAAATACCTGCGGTGCAGTGGTCAGCCCGAAGCAGAGGACTCTGAACTGGAAAGTTCTGGGTGGAACCAAGAAATAACCAAGAAATGAAGGAACTTTTGAGATTCCTGATTTATAGGAATCTGGAAATGACATCCTTGAGGTCCATCAAAATCATCCAGTCATCTCTCCGGACTGAACTCACCATCGATTGGGAGGTTTCCATGTGGAATTTGGTGGAAACCACAAGTTGATTGAGACCCGACAAGTCTATAATAGATCTCCACAAACCTCCCACCTTGGCGATCACAAAAATCCGGCTGTAAAAGTCCAGCAAAGGGGGAGCAGGCTCTATCATTCCCTTCTCTAACAGAGACCATGGCCAAGGATATTCCCCTGATGGAGGACGGGGAATAATTGGGAAGGTGAATAGGAGAATCGGACAGAGGGGGAACGGAATGGAAAGAAATCTTGTCTCCGTTCCTCAGGACCTCCACCACCCAACACTCCGCGTCCCACTCCTTCCAGATGTCCGTGAAGTGGGTCAGACACCCCCATACTGGCACTGATGAGGGCAACATCCCCTACTTGTAAAAACCTCTCTTTGATGATGAAGCCTTAGAAGTCACAGTTGGAGAAGCCTTAGCGGAAAACCGTACTTTCTAAGGGGACCTAGCAGGTGATCGTGAACCGGTGTGCTTACCTGAGAAAGGTATGTACAAACCTTTTGAAGATCTAACACTTGGTGCCACCACCCATATCATCACCTTTGCAACTCCACTGCTGACGTAGAAGAAATGAAATAAACTATCAAAACAACCTCTTCCTCTCTGAAAAGTCTGTCGCAGAGTCAAGGGGCACCCTCGACAGAGCCCTCTTATGTATATCAGGGAAGTGGGGAGGAAGATGGCTCAAAAATAGTACGGTAGTCCCTCTTCTTCTTTCCAATATAGGTTGTACAGGCTTCTGAGATGTTAGCTTGATGAACCCACCCCATCAAAACCGATGTAATTAAATTGTCAAAAAGGACTGAATCTGACGGGATGAAACCGTCTCTCTTTAAGAAACCCATCAGACCAGACAACATCCACATAGAATGTGCAAGAGTTTCGGACTGGTTTCAAAAGGTGTCCTCTAAAATAGTCGCTTCTCGTAAAGAGACTCCTACCTGCCTAGACGATGAGGGAACCCTGGACAAAAGTGCCTCTATGGAATCTTTCACAGAAACTCTTATACCAGACGAAGGGTTACCCGCTACACCATACACGTTCTTCCTGGGTGGAAGTAAAGAAGAATCCTGCCTACCCGATCCCACAATTGTAGAAGATAATCTAGTGTCTGCCTCCCTCAAGGCCTGCTCCAACCAACTGAACCAAGGCAACTTACAGGACGTGTGAGGTACCATAGGTTTTGTAGAATAAAGTTCCTCGAACATAGCCTGACTAAGATGTATTGGTTCCTTCGACACCCTTGACTGAGTAAACAAATCATGAATGAATTCCACCATCATCTTATACTCACTTTTGCCCACTTGGGGAAAGTTCTCTTCAACAATAGGGATTTCCTCCTCCAAAGACGTCTCCCTATTGGCTTCCTCAGGTTGGAGAGGGGCAGGACATGAGACAGGACAAACATCCGCATCACCTAACTGCAAAGAGGGGGAACCCATTGTTTCCCTACACTTGGAATCTTGAACTAAAAAACCCTGAAAAATTCCTGTACCAACTGCAACCAGTTATGAAAGAACACTCTCTCCTAAGAGAGTTTACATAACTCCTGGGGTTGTCGCACTGCCAACAACCGGGTGTGCAAACTCCAAAACAAGCCAACCTGAGGCAGCCCCCCCTGGTTGGGAAACATTTGGATGAACCACCTCACCACCAATGACTGACGATGACATAATCAGTGCATAAAACACAGCTGACCTGAGCAAACTTGGTTCTAACAGAGCCGAGGTTGAAGCACCTACATTTAACCTCCCCAAATACGTACCTTGTTCCAACACCTGAGAACTGCAAAGCCACAACACCTGAAACTTTCGAATTCCCCATGTTTTTAACCAAAGGGGAGCCCACCAAAGCAGGAAACTCTGCCCCCGGAGTGGGATTGCTTGTACTCGAGTAAACCATACCAGCACCTATTACCAGAGAAGCCACAATACCTGAACCAGTCAATAAACCCAATGTCCTATTCGGACAGGGAACCATCGCAGCAGCCCTAACAAGACTAGAAGAAACCACCGTAGTGGTGACATGCGAACTAGAAGAGGAAGCCTCTATCCCCAAAACCCCTGCCACCAAACCAGTACCAATTACCATAACCCTTAGAAAAAGAAACTGCCACACTATAAGGAAACCCAACTGAAGAATTCAGACTAGAGGAGGATCTGCACACTGGGAGAGGGTTCTATTTATTGGATCCAATGCACCTCCCCATCCCTAATACTCTCCGGACAAGAGGGAAAATTAAACCCAGCAGCTCATGGACCAGAGAGGACTTCAGCACCTACACTAGGGCATGAATTTCCCTAAATCCAACAAATCGTGCTTTAATTCTGACATATTGCCTAATTGGCCCTTTGCAGAAACCTAAGCTTCCGATTGTGGGAAACCAGAAGATCGGGACACCTCAAGAGGCAAACCAACCAGAGGGGCCCTGCCAACAGACTGACGAAATTACCAAGTTATACCCCGAAAGATGAGAGTGAGAAAGGATTTGAGAAGTAGATTTTGTTGACAAGGGATGAAGGGAAACATTAGGAATACAAGGAAAAACAAAGATAAGAGACAGAGTGGAAGATGAGGCCATTCTTTCAAGAGAAAGAAAATACCACAATTTTTGAAAGTAAATTGCATTTTTCCTAACTATACAAACCTGAGGTCCTTTACATAAGGAATTACTTTCACCGTAGGCTGGAATTATGGCTGCTAAATTCTTGAACAAGGTGGTTAGGCAGTAACTACCATCTGGTAGGCGGGTAGGCCCGCCTGCTCAAATGTAAACACTCCACTTTGCCTTTTGGCCTAGGTTTCAGATTGAGGGGTGGCATGAGGTGGGCATGGATGCAAAGGACCTCAAGTTTGTATAGTTAGGAATAATACAATTTACTTTCAAAATAGTACAGTCATACCCTTATATACAAAAGTCCCTACATATGAAAAATCCAGGTTACAAAGGCAAAGACGAAGATTTTTTGCTTCTGTGCACGAAAATAATTCAGGCTGTGAAAGGGTGTACGTACTGTAAAGCCCGAGATTCGCCTGGGCCGCCGAGAACAATTTTAAAAACTCATGCGCCGCCAACTCAGTAGACTTGCCACCATCCTCCCACTCTCCCATTGGTTCCTGATGCTAGTTACTGCCGTAAGATCCTGCTCTCCTATTGGTCAGCATCTATCCCATCATGTTTCTACGTAAGGGAGTTCCTCAACCATTTCATTTCGACGGGATTATCGTACACACATGGAATTAATTCGTTCATGTAGATTTTGTTCATTAACGTATATTCGTGTTAGTGATTTTGTAAAGTTTAGTGTTAATGTTTTCTGCCATTTTTTAATTTGTTTCATAAAGTTAAGTGTTCATGTTTTCTGCCGTTTGTCCTCCTCCTCTGTTGCCAGTTTTGGACATCACCTCACTCAAAGGTAAGGTTCCATATTTTACTACATACGTACGTACATGACGTACAGTATTTCTTGAACCCTGTACACTAATACAGTGGTCTCCCCGTATTCGTGGGGGATGCGTACCAGACCCCCCCGTGAATAGTTAGAACCCGCGAATGTTTGGAACCCCTATAAAAATGCTAAAAACAGCCTATTTTGTTAGTTAAAACTCAAGAAAAACCCACTAAAAATTTTCATACATGGTTTTTTTAATAGTTTTATCACAAAAAGTGCATTTTATGATGAAATTCATCAAAAAAAAACAGGAATTTGTGGATATTTATCATAGAAAAATACCTCGAATGCGCAAATTTTCCGCAAATAATGCAGGGAAACGTTCACGAGAGAAATCTGCGAATGTGAGAGTCCGCGAATCTGGAGAACGCGAATACGGGGGGTCCACTGTACACTTTATTAACAGGTACAGTAACGGTTAGGTTAGGTATGGTACTGAATGGTCCAAATTGTTGTATTTCATTGTTTATTGGTCAATTTAGCTTTATAATAAAATTTACTATGGTGTTTTTGTAGGGCTTGGAACGAATTAGGCAATTTACATGTAAAACGTAGTTCTGGATACGAAAAATTCAGGTTACGAAGGCCGCTTCAGAATGGATTAATTTAGTAACCTGAGGCACTACTGTATTGTGATTCGTTCCGACACAATATACAAACCCTCGGTTCTTTATATAAAGAACTCATATTTTAGTGGGAGGAATGTGAGTGAGCCTCTAGAACTGAATGGAATTCTGCGCACCTGGGCTATTCCTCCTGGTCCTAAGAGCAAGGAGGAGTGCCCTGCCTCTGACAACTTGATCGGAGAATAGGAGTTACATGATCAAGAGTCAGACTTCTGGGCCTTTTCGAAATGAGTGAGGAGGAATCGTAACTCATCTGAAAAAGAGCTGGGATGAATAATAGAGTCTGGGGCATTAAAGCAAAGTTCCGGGAAGGGTTTGCACTATTGCCAGTCTCCTTCCTCCCCTTGGTAGAGGAAGAGCGGGATTGCTTCTATGATTTTGATAAGACAAATAGGAAGGAGGCTCAAAGTGCAAGCTTACCGCATTAATCGCTTGACCAGCCAATGTAAGTTCAAGACCTATCCTCACCTTGAAGGAAGGGAGAAGGAGGACGAGGAGGGTAAGGTGGAGAGGCCAGTCACTCTCTCATCCTTACCTCTAGAACCGCACACCACAGGCGAGATGCAACTTGTCCTATTGAAAGAGCCTGGTAAGCACACACAACCTGCGACCATCCACCACCAGTCCAAGGAAAAGAGGTTCCAAGGACCTGTGGGCAGATCCGAAGGAAGAAGATATAAATATGGTTGCAATGAGACCTCACCTATCTTCCGGTCCGACATATTCTTCGGAGTGATGAAATGTACACATCCACTGGACGTATCCAACTGCAGAGAAGTCTCTCACGATCTCGTAAGACTCGGTGAGACGTGTCATTGGACACTTCTGCATTGGCAGTTTGCAGTGGATAAAGGCCTTGACACTCAATGAAGGGTGTTGATCTTTCATAGGTACAGCAACACACCAATAGTACAAAGTAATGAATGATCTGGATGAACCAATACAAAGTCCACAGACCAGGAGATTATGAAGGACTCGGACTCGTTGACAGATGCCGACTGATAGCACTGCTGCGCATCCGAGACTTAGACACACGTCACAACATGACACCCACCATTTGAAGGGTTATGCTGAGAACAACCATACAAATCGTTTAACTTGTTTGCTCACAATGTAGAGAGACAAGATGATAATTCTCGCGAAGCATGTGCACATTAGACGAGAGTCAACTGCCTTCTAGAGACCGAGGTCCCTGTGATGGCAAGACACAAGTTTCTCTTCAGTAGTTAAATCTCAAACAAGAAGAAACAATACTATATTACTAGTGAATGGCTGAGGTGAATGTGGCTCTAAGTCTTCACAGTTGAATCAAGAGAAGTAAACTCCCAAGATTCTGATCATAGAAAAATCCTGTCAATAACACCAATCAGTGAAGATGGCTTTCATCCCTATATTTTCACAAAGGACTGAAAAGTTAATCTGCTATTTCATGGCTGCTTGATGAGTAAGTGGGAGCTTGCATTGAAAGCGGAGTTTTACAGTCATGAAAACACAAGGATTGTACTGCCTGAAGAACCGCTTCTTGTGGGTTGGATCAAGGAGGAAGTTTCTATTTATTTTGAGAGCAGAGCTAGTCAGGCGGGGAGCAGGCAAAGTCTTCCATTTATTCATTTACAATTCGGGGTGAACAGAGAATAATTGAACACTTTACGAATTAGGAAATGTATTTTATAAGACAAACTCAAATTGTCTGAAGAATATCATTCTGTCATCGCAGCGGCTGATGGGGCAGGTGCAATGAAGCAGAAGACTAGGCTACAGACTTCTGCTATACCGTGGGGTAAACAGAAAGATAACGAGCCTAATGAGATATATCTCTGTCTGAAAATTCTTGCAACAGCAAATGTGGCGCAGGAGAGATGGGCATACACATATGCGAGAATTCTAGCTAACCAGAGACCTAAGTCTGTGAGTGCCGGGCAGAGATTCAAGTAAGTAGTCAATCCTCAACAAAGAAGAAACAATACCAAAGCGAAAAGAATCTCAGAGAGCAAGCAGTACTGAGGCAGAGCCATACACACACCATTCGCTCAACTTGTTGTCATCCTGAGTTGCTGGGTAGAGCATTCCATAAAGGTGCATTCAGCTAGAATCATCAAGCACAAAAAAGATACACTCAGTATCTGCATTTTAACAGAAATGGGAGGGAAGAAAAATGATATTGTTATGATACAATAAAGTTTTGTACATAATTACCTGGCAGATATATACTTAGCTATAGACTTCGTCGTCCCGGACAGAAATTTGAATTTTGCGGCACATGCTACAGGTAGGTCAGGTGATCTACCGCCCTGCCGCTGGGTGGCAGGAATAGGAACCATTCCCGTTTTCTAATCAGATTTTCTCTTCCGCCTGTCTCCTGAGGGGAGGCTGGGTGGGCCATTTAATCGTATATATCTGCCAGGTAAGTATGTGCAAAACTTTATTGTATCATAACAATATCATTTTTGTACATTCAACTTCCCTGTCAGATATATACTTAGCTGATTGGCACCCTGGGTGGTGGACAAGAGACAGCTAACTACTGAAATAGACAGGAAAACAACATACGTTGTAGGTAAACATAAGAAACCTTGGCTCCTACCTGGTTAGGTGGAAGACTTCATGGCTACTGCCCAGGAGTCTGCTTCGCCTCAAGAGCCTCAGCGAGGTAGTGACCTATGGATAAGAGTTCTTGTGGGTCTGTCAATGGGGTCTTATCCGCTTACTCGACAGAGCCTGAGGGTATTTGTCAATGGGTGCTAATACACTTATATGACAAAACACCTTGCCTAATGGCATATTCAAGGAGCACAACACCGATCCCGATCACCTGATCCTAACACCTGGGTTAGTACTAGGATTGAAAGGAGTTATCCCCAACATCCTTTCAACAACCTTAAAAACACAACACCATATGATTAAAAAAAACTAATTAAATTAATTTAAGGATCAGTATTATCTCCCTGTCCCAGCACCGCATCCGCAGACACGTAAGGACCAAGAGAGAAGCATTTCTCGTAGGTTACTCTGACATCCTTCAGGTAATGGGATGCAAAAACAGAGTTGCATCTCCAGTATGTGGCAGCTAATATATCCTTCATTGACATGTTCTTATGAAAGGATAAAGAAGTCGCAATGGCTCGTACCTCATGCGCTCTAATTCTCAGCTGCTTGAAGGCTTCATCATGGCAGTTATCATGCGCTTCAGAGATCACACTTCTCATAAAGAAGGCCAGGGCGTTCTTCGACATGGGTCTCTTTGGGTCCCTCACAGCACACCAGAGACTCTGTTGGCAAGCATTAAGCTGCTTCTTCCTCTGAAGATAGAACTTCAGCGTCCTGACAGGGCAAAGAGACCTTTCTACCTCCTTCCCTACCAAGGGAGAAAGCCCTTTAACTTCAAAGCTTCTGGGCCATGGATTAGAAGGGTTCTCAATCTTTGCCAGAAATAATGGCTGAAAAGAACATATTGCCGAGTCTCCCTTGAATCCGACACGAGAATCCAATGCATGGAGTTCACTTGTCCTCTTGGCAGTTGCGAGGGCCAAGAGAAAAATACATTTCCTTGTCAGATCTCTAAAAGAGGCTTGCTGAGGAGGTTCAAACTTGTCGGAAGTCAGAAATCTGAGGACTACGTCCAGATTCCAACTCGGTGTACGAGAGGTCTTTGTCTTGGTCGTCTCAAAGGATTGTATAAGATCATGAAGATCCTTATCCTCCGCTATCTGTAGGCCCCTATTTCTAAAAACAGCGGAGAGCATGCTCCTGTATCCCTTAATCGTAGATACAGCTAATCGTGATTCTTCTCTCAGGAAGAGGAGAAAATCAGCAATGCTGGTCACAGAGGTATTGGAAGAGGACAGCTTCTTCGACCTACACCATCTACGGAAGACTTCCCACTTCGATTGATATACCCGCAAGGTTGAAGACCTGCGGGCTCTGGCGATTGCGCTGGCAGCCTTGCGTGAAAAGCCTCTCACTCTGACGAGTCTTTCGATAGTCAAAAGGCAGTCAGGGAGAGAGCGGGGAGGTTTTTGTGATACCTCTCGAAGTGGGGTTGTCTGAGCAGATCTGTCCTTTCGGGAAGAGATCTGAGGAAGTCCACTGTCCATTCCAGTACCTCTGTGAACCAATCTTGTGCGGGCCAAAAGGGAGCTATGAGTGTCATTCTTGTCCCTGTCAAGGCGACGAACTTTCTTATTACTTCCCCCACTAACTTGAATGGGGGAAAGGCGTATGCGTCTATGCCCGACCAGTCCAGGAGGAGGGCATCGACTGCTATGGCTCTCGGATCTTCAACTGACGAGCAGAAGTTGTCTATCCTTTTCGTTAGAAATGTGGCGAAAAGGTCTATTTATGGTCTCCCCCACAAGGCCCAAAGCCTTTGGCAGACTTCTAGGTGGAGTGTCCATTCTGTTGGAAGGACCTGGTTCTGTCTGCTCAGCAGGTCCGCTCTCACATTCCTTTCTCCCTGAACGAACCTGGTAAGGAGAGTGATGCCTCGTTCCTCCGCCCAGATGAGAAGATCTTTTGTTAACTCGTACAGGGAGAAAGAGTGAGTCCCTCCTTGTTTTCGAATGTAGGCCACAGCAGTGGTGTTGTCCGAGTTGATTTGGACTACCACGCCTCTGACTTCCGATTCGAAGGACTTTAGGGCTAGATGGATAGCCAGAAGCTCCTTTGAGTTGATGTGCCAGGACACCTGATCCTTTGTCCAAGTGCCCGACACTTCTCTCGTTCCTAATGTTGCTCCCCATCCTGTCTCCGATGCGTCGGAGAACAACACTAGGCGCGGGCTCGGAATCGCAAGGTACATGCCTTCGTTCTTTTTGAGAGGAGCCACCCACCATGCCAGGTGGTTCTTTATCTCCTGATGGATTGAGAAGGAGTCCGACAGATCTCCTGTCCTTCGATTCCACACCTTCTGCAGGAAGAATTGTAGGGGTCTTAAGTTGAGCCTCCCTAGAGAAAAGAACTGCTCCAGCGAGGAAAGGGTCCCCAAAAGGCTCAGCCATTCCCTCACTGAGGTTCATTCCTTCTCTAAGAAGGCTGAGACTTTCTCCAAGCCTCGAGTGAGCCTTTCTTGCAATGGAAATACTTGAAAACCCCGAGAATCCATCTGAATCCCCAGATAGACAATGTTCTGGCTGGGGATCATCTGGGACTTCTCGAGGTTCACAAGAAGTCCAAGGGACCGTACTAGGTCCAGAGTCGTTTTCAAATCCTCCAAACATTGATGTTCCGACTTGGCTTTGGTGAGCCAGTCGTTGAGATAAAGCGATATATTCACCCCTTTCAGATGCAGCCAACGGGCTACGTTCTTCATAAGGCCCGTAAAAACTTGGGGGGCCGTGGAAAGGCCAAAGCACAAGGCCCTGAACTGAAAGATCCTGCCCTGTATCATGAACCGCAGAAACTTTCTTGATGAAGGATCCAGCGGGACATGAAAGTACGCATCTTGCAGGTCCAGGGAGACCATCCAATCTCCAGGACGTAGAGCCGCAAGAACCGAGGCGGTAGTCTCCATAGAGAATTTCGTCTTCTTTACGAATCGGTTCAATGCGCTCACATCTAGCACAGGTCTCCAGCCTCCCGAGGCTTTCGGAACAAGGAAAAGTCGATTGTAGAAGCCTTGGGAGTGGGGATCCTGTACTAATTCGATGGCCTCCTTTTCCAACATCTGATCTACAAGTTGCAGGAGAGTTCTTATCATGACAGGGTCCTTGTACTTTGCTGACAGTTCCCTTGGAGTCGAAGTCAAGGGTGGTCTGTCTCCGAAGGGGATGAGATATCCTTTCGTTATTATTGAGAGGGACCTGAATCTAGCCTCCTGTGGGGGCAAGCCAGCCTCAATGGGTGCCGGTCCCAAGCCCGGATAAATAGGGAGGGTTGTTGTCAGGAAGGGCATCCGACTGTAAAAACCCACGCCAAAACCAATGAAATGAGTCGTGATATTGATGAGAATAGGGCTAGGGCGTACTCCGTAAACGACGCACAGACACATCGCCCTAACTCTGTGACAAGGCGAGGGCTACTGCATCATGAGTGGGTGCAGCTAAAGAAACGAGCTCTAAATGTGATCAGAATAGGCCAGCTCAATATTGGGTCTATGACAGGAAGAGGAAGAGAGTTGGCGGAGTTAATGAGGATAAAGAGAGTGGATATTTTGTGTGTGCAGGAAACTCGATGGAAGGGTAATAAAGCTAAAGAGCTGGGGGATGGCTACAAGTTAATCTATGGTGGAGCAAATGAGCAGGGTAGGAATGGCGTTGGTGTAGTGTTGTCGGGGGAAATGAAGAATGCAGTGACAGAAGTGAGTAGAAAGAATGACCGCATTATGAGAGTGAAGATATGTTATGGAGGGGAAACAATGAACATCATTAGCGCTTATGCTCCCACAAGTGGGCTGCACAGAGAAGAAAAAAGAGCCGTTTTTGGAACGAAATGAGTGAGGTAACGCAAGAACTGGAAGAGCAGGAGAGGACTGTAGTGGGGGCAGACTTTAATGGACATGTCGGAAATGAAAAGGATGTAATTGAACGTGTGCATGGAGGACATGGGATTGGGGAGAGAAACCCAGAAGGAGAGAGTATAGTAGACTTTGCCGTGTCCTTTGATATGGCAATAGTGAACACATTCTTCAAAAAGAAGAGGGAGCACTTGATAACATACAGGAGTGGCGGTAGATGCACACAAATAGATTACCTCCTTTACAATAGATCAAGGCTGGTGGAAGTTAGGAATTGTAAAGTTATCCCAGGTGACCATGTGGCCCCCCAACATAGGCTCCTTTGTATGGATTTAAAGATGAAAAGAGAAAAGAAAATGAAAACAAATGGGGTAAAGAAAATCAAGTGGTATAAATTGTTAGAGAGGGATAATGATAAGAAGAGAGAGTTCAGGAGAAGAGTGCTGGGAGAGGTTGATCTGGGAATTGAAGATGTGGGAGAATGGTGGAGGCATAATGCATCAGTGATTAGAAGACATGGAAAGGAGATACTAGGGAAACATCTGGAATAGTATGGGAGGAAAAGGAGAGCTGGGGAGAAGAGGTGGGGGAAGTGGTGAAGGGTAAAAGGGAGGCAAAGAAGAGATTTGAAGAGTCACAGCTGCAGGAGGACAGAGAAAGATTAAGAGAAAGAAACAAAGAAGTAAAAAGGGTGGTAGCTCAAGCTAAGGCAAGGGCATATGAAGAGGTTTATAATGAACTGGAAACCAAGGAAGGGTTGAGTAAGATGCTCAAACTGTCAAAAGTAAGAAATAAAAGAACAAAGGACATCACCCATATTAAGCAAATGAAAGATAGGAATGGTACGGTCATAAAAAAGGAAGAAGACATCCTGAAAAGATGGAAAGAGTACTTCGAACAACTGCTAAATGAAGAAAATGAGAGACTTGTAAGAGAGGATGGACAAGTAAACATGGGAAGGGTAATGGGGATATCTAGGGATGAAGTGATACGAGCCTTAAAAAGAATGAGGAATGGGAAGGCAACAGGATCTGACTTAATCCCAGTCGAAGTTTGGAAAGCCTTAGGAGAGGAAGGGGTAGACATCTTGTATGATCTGATGGTAAAAATATTCGAACAGGAAAAGATACCAGAAGAATGGCGGGAAAGCATATTGATACCTATAGTTAAAGGTAAAGGTGATGTCCAGGAATGCAGTAATTATAGAGGTATAAAACTAATGTCTCACACGTTGAAGATTTTGGTAAGAATAATAGATAGCAGGCTGAGAGAGGAAGTTAGAATAGGGAAGGAACAGTTAGGATTTATGAAGGGAAGCGGCACAACGGATGGAATATTTTGCATAAGGCAGCTAATGGAGAAATTCAGAGTAAAACAACGAGACCTGCATCTGGTATTCATAGAACTTGAAAAGGCCTATGACAGAGTGCCAAGGCAAGAAATATGGAGATGTTTGAGGGAGAAGATGGTGCCGGAAAAGTATGTCAGAATTATTCAGGAGATGTACAGGAATGTGTATACTAGAGTGAGGAGTAGTGTTGGAGAGACGGATGGATTTGAGATAGGAGTTGGATTACACCAGGGGTCAGCACTTAGCCCATTCATCTTCAACATCGTGATGGATGTAATGACCAGGGATGTTAGAGAAGCAGTGCCATGGTGCATAGTATACGCGGATGACATTGTGTTGTGTTCAGAGGGGAAGGAGGAGTTGGAGGGGAGGTTGGAGAGGTGGAGAGCAGCACTTGAGGAAAGAGGAATGAGAATAAGCAGATAAAAAACCGAATATATGTGTTTTGGTATTACTGAGGACGGTGGAAGTAGCATAAGATTGGGTGGGGAGGAAATAAAGAAAGTACAGAAGTCCAAGTACTTAGGGTCCGTATTAGAGGATAGTGGAAGCATGGACCAAGAGGCAAGACACCGAATTCAGGCAGGATGGAATAACTGGAGGTCTGCATCAGGGGTCCTCTGTGACAAGAAGGTCCCTCTGAAATTGAAAGGAAAGTTCCATAGGACGGTGGTCAGACCAGCAATGTTATATGGAACAGAAACAGCAAGTATGAGGAAAACAGAGGAGAAGAAGATGGATGTAGCAGAAATGAGAATGTTGAGATGGATGTCGGGAGTAACAAGGGAAGATAGGATTAGAAATGAGTATATAAGAGGATCGATAAAGGTAGCTGAAATATCGAAGAAAATACAGGAAGGAAGGCTTCGATGGTATGGACACCTGTAACGAAGGGAGGAACGTCATGTTGGGGAGGAACGTCATGTTGGAAGACATACGACGGAAATGGAAGTGCAGGGTAGAAGGAAGAAGGGAAGACCAAGAAAGAGATGGCGTGATTGTGTAGGGGAAGATATGGAATTGAAAGGTATAAATGAGAACGAGGCACAGGACAGAAATCGATGGAGACAACTCATTCGCAATGGCGACCCCATATAAAAATGGGTTTAAGCTAGGAAGAAGAAGATTATTGAGAGGGACCAGTTGTCCGCCTCTCTCAAAGTCCATGCTTCTGCGAACTTCAGAAGCCAGGCTCCTACTGGCATTTGGAGCACTGAAGAGTCATTTTCCCTTCTTAAAAGGTCTAATGGATGACCTCCCTCTCTTCTCAGGTCCTTTCTTTCTAGAGGAGGATCGCGAAGAAGGACCTCCTCGAAAGGGCGTTTGAGGAGTACTAGTTCCCTTCTTAGTAGAGGGTACAGCAGTTCTAGCCTTTTTTGCTGACTGAACTAGAAGATCTTGGGTGGCCTTCTCAGTGAGTGAGTGAGAAATGTCTCTCACTAACTGAGTAGGAAACAGTCGGTTTGAAAGAGGAGCGTAAAGAAGAGAAGCCCTCTGAACTTGAGAGACAGCTTTTGTCTAAAATGAGCTAAAGACTGCTCTCTTCTTGAGTATTCCTGCTCCAAAAAGGGAGGCTACTTCTCCAGAGCCGTCTTGGACAGCCTTGTCCATACATGACAACACGCTATGAAGCACTTCGGGACTAAGGAATTCCGGGTCTTGAGTCTTCTTGGCCAACACCCCAAGAGACCAGTCCAGAAAGTTAAAAACTTCCAGGACATGGAATAATCCCTTGAGGAGATGGTCCATTTCCGACATACCCCATGTGGTTCTGGCTGTAGACAGTGCATGTCTCCTCATCGCGTCCACAAGAGTCGAGAAATCTGCCTCTGCAGACGAAGGCAGGGCCAGTCCCATGGCTTCCCACGTCTCATACCAAATGCCCCTCCTTCCTGAAAGCTTAGAGGGAGGGCAAGTAAAGACAGTCTTACCTGCCTCCTCCTTAGAGCTGAACCAAGTCCCAACTGACTGTAGGGCTTTCTTCATGGAGATAGTCGGACGCATCTTCAGGAAGGAGGAGGATTTAAGTAGTAAAGCCGCTAAGGTCTTGTAATCCGAAAGAGCCGAACCTCTTGGGGATTCTTCATCTGAAATTTCATCCATTTCTTGTCTCACCTTGGGGGAATCGCGATCAACAGAAGGTGAGCGCTTATTCTGAGAGGAGTCACCTGCTATAACAGTCCTCTGTTCTATTGGAGAAGGGCTTCTTCTAAGTAGCTCGGAGAGTCTGAAAGGTGTCTCATGTCCGCCCTGACAAAGGCGACGGCCGCCTGTGCGACATCTTGCGCCTTTGTCACGGTCATCGACATTTCCAGAAACTCGTTTGCGTCCAGAAGAAAGCTCTATCTCGGAAGGCAAAAAGTCTGGCGCCTCGCGCCTGGCTGGCGCTTCGCGCCTGGATGAAGGTTCGCGTCCGGAAGGAGACTCGCGCCTGACCGGGGACTCGCGGCTGGCTGGCGCCGAGAGGCTGGGAAGAGGCTCGCACCTGGATAGCGGTTGGCGCCTAGCAGAAGATTCTTGTTTCATCGGCGACATACGCCTGAAAGGAGATAGGCGTTCGTCCGAAGACTCGTGTCGAGTTGGCGCCTCGCGCCTCGGTACGTCCAGGATCTGGGATCTCTTAATGGGAAGAGAGGAGTCCTTCCTACGAGGAGGATCCTTTTTTAGTACTCCCACCAAGGACGAGATTTGCTCCTGCATATGAAGGAGAATTCTTGTCGCAGGATCTTCTCTCTCTTTGACAGAAGGAGGTTCGGGGGACGAATGGGATTCCCAGCCGAAAGCAGGCGAATGCAAGGCCCTCTTAGCTCTCTTCTTATCCATCGGCGAACCTTCTGGGAAGCGTTCAGGGCTTGAATCCAATGTGGGCGCTTTCCAACTCCTCTTCAGAGGGCGAGATTGATCATCCGAACTCCAACCTCTTCTGTGCGACGAGGAGTCGGAAGAAGAGAAGCACTCCCTCAGGATGCCTTTACAACGGCGATCCCTGGCAGTCTGTGACGACACAGATCCTGCCGAAGGGACGCCTGACCGGTGGGGATTCTCCATAACCTCTGTACGGCTTTCAACATTCCTTCTCCTCTGGGCCTGGGAGCTTGGAAGAGGTCTAGGCCTGGGAGCGTTGCAGAGCCGATCACTGATTTCACTTTCCACTGCACTTTGCTTACCTTCAAGAGCTATCATTTTAAGCTCCATCCTTTTGAGGGCAGCTTTTAAATCTGCAATTTCCACAGAAGAATCTGCATGATCTGTGGAGGGAGAATTAGCTGATATCATGGGGGAGGATGCAACATTTACTTGTGGGATAGGTGTTAAATCGACACTAACTGGCTCGTTAGAGCGAGATCTACTTAACTTCTAGAGGAAGCTTTCCTAGCCCTATCCTTTTCTAACTTCCTTAAGTACGAAGTTAGAGTCTTCCATCCATCCTCACTCAAATTCTCACATTCCTTACACGTATTAGTGAATGAACATTCATACCCCCTACACCGCTTGCATACAGTGTGAGGATCTACCGAAGCTTTCGGTAGCGTCACCTTACAACCTTTATTCACACATACTCTAATTACACAACTAGAGTCAGACATTCTTAGAAAAATCCAAAGCGAAATCTAGTAAACAGTCCACAAGAGCGTATGCCAAACCAACGATCCAGTACGTCACCAAAAAATACAGCCCAGAAGATCAATGGCGATGAAAAACGAAAATCAAGTCAGGAGGAACCAACAACGATGTTGACGGAACCGGCGACAGAGAAAATCTTATTAGAAAACGAGAATGGTTCCTAGTCCTGCCACCCAGCGGCAAGGCGGTAGATCATCTGACCTACCTGTAGCGTGTGCCGCGAAATTCGAATTTCTGTCGGGGACGACGGAGTCTAAAGCTAAGTATATATCTGACAGGGAAGTTGAATGTACAAAATTAGCAGATTATCTTCTTACAGAAGCAGAAATTGTAACAAATAAACATGGAATAAAGGGGGAATGTAAATTAACACAAACAAGTCCGAGTTATGGCCCAATAGAATTTTGAGAAAATCGTAAATAACATTTTTATGATAAAATAATGTTTTATATATATATATAGTACTTACCAGTTTTTCATTCATTCGTTGGCAGCTTTAAAAAATCTTAAATCGCTGTAGAACAAGTACGTAATTACATTCCTGAATCGCAAACTGACCGAAGGTGGGATATGGTTAATTCTACCTCCACATTATTAATGATAATGAACAGAGAAATGATATTGTTATGATACAATAAGTTTTATGCATACTTACCTGGCAGGTATATATATGCTTATCCTCTTGACGCACTGGCAGAATTTCAAAACTCGCGGCAACCGCTAGTACACTGGTAGTTCAGGTGATGGCCACCCCGTTCCCGTGGCGCTGGTACTTGGAACTATTCCCGTTTTCCTCAGATTTTCTCTGAACCCTGTCTCCTGAGGGGAGGAGGGTGGGAATTTAATTAATTATATATACCTGCCAGGTAAGTGTCATGCATAAAAATGATATTGTAATGATACAATTAAGTTTGTTCATACTTACCTGGCAGATATATATATAGCTGTATTTTTCCGAATCCGACAGAAATTTAAATCAACATTACGACACACGCAGTGGGAGTCAGGTGGTTAGTACCCATTCCCGCCGCTGGGAGGCGGGTATCAGGAATCATTCCCATTTTCTATTCATAATTTTTTATTTCCACTGTCTCCTGAGAGGTGGGTGGGTACTTGATTATATATATCTGCCAGGTAAGTATGAACAAACTTAATTGTATCATTACAATATCATTTTGTTCATGAAACTTACCTGTCAGATATATATAGCTGAATCCCACCTTTGGTGGTGGGAGTAGACAGAATAGAAGATTTTAGGAAACATATATATGCAGATAATTGATATCTTGATTCCTTACCTGTTAGCATAGCTGACTTCGAGGTTACTGCCGCGTAAGTCTGCTTGTGCTACTAGAGTTGCCAGCGAGGTAGAGGACCTATATAGCTGGTGCACTCCAGATGATCTGTCAACAGGGGCGAGACCACGAGTGACTAGACCCATATGACCATACCATGAGGGCTAAAGAAGAAAATAAATTTATATATATAAAAATATATCACCACCCTGACCCACCTAGCCAAAGTTAAGGTGTGTTTAACTAAGGCTTAAGAGTTAAGAAGTCACCGTTGTCGGCGACTCAACTACTAAATTAAGAGCTCTTCCTAACCATTTTCTACAGGATAGGATGAGTGGTACTTCTTGCCCCCAAGATTGTGTCTGCAGACAAGTATGGCCCTAGCGAGCAGCAGATCATATGCCATCTTCACATCTCGCAGGGAGTGTGAATTGAACACAGAGTTGCTTCGCTAAAACATGGTACTCAGGATGTTGCTGAGTGCCATGCTCTGTTGAAATGCTTCCGAGGCCGCGCCCTCACCTCGTGAGCATTCAAATCAAAAGATTTCAAATCTTTGTGCAAACACAAAGAGGAGCTTTTTTTGAAAGACCTCCTTAACAATAAAGCCAGGGTGTTCTTCGATATGGGCAAGTCTGGTCTTTTCGGAACACTGCAGATTGTCCGTACGACTTCGACTTTCTTGAGTTTTATGTAGATAAAACTTGAGAGACCTGACAGGGCACAGGACTCTCTCTGGCTCCTGCCACTAACTTGTGCCATCCTTGCTTCCAAGCTCCTGGCCCAAGGACAAAACGGGTTTCCATTCTTAGGCCATAACGAAAAGCTTAGAGAGCACACCGCCTTGTGTTCTCTAAAGCCAAAAAAAAACTTGTGACGATGGCTTAAAATCTCACTAACCCTCTTGTTTTTTTTTTTTTTGTCGTATCTAGGGTGGTTAGAAAAATGCCTTCCTGATCACATGCAAGAAGTTAACAGGTAGGAGATGTTCGAATGCTTTGACATCAAGAACTTCAGACTATGTCTAAGTTCCATATTGAAAGCTTCGATCTGGACATGCACAGTCAGTCCGTCTGTACTAACGTCAGGTGACCGACCAGTTGACCAGTCAGACGAATCAAGGACAGCAAGGCTGTACCCTGAAGACCATAAGGCACTATTCTTCGCTGAAGATGAGTGTTTGGACTGCCTGGGCGATTCAAGCTAAGCAAACCTTGGGGGGTGTATCAACGCAACCCAACGTTGTTAGCGAATCAACTCCTGAGCCACTCCTGACTCGAGCTTCTGGTGCCAGGAAGAAAGGAGCGAGGAGCAAAAAGGCGATTCAGTCCCGAAGGACGAATGCCTGACAGTCCAACCTGGTCTCATGTTAAACGATCATCGGGGGTGTATAAACGCAACCGACTTCGTCAACAAGAAACTCAGGGCTACTATATGTCTCCTGATCTCGCACGAGTGTCTGACTCCGAGAAAACAGGTGGAGACAAAAAGTTAGATGGTGAGCGAGTTTCGAGATTTCACAGAACTCAAAGATCGTTGAAGGGCTTTGTTGTTTGACAGAAGCAAATCTCTGAGCCCAAAGGCCGTCAACAACATATTTGCGTATTCTTTAATAGTTGTGACTGCCAGCTTATCCCATTCTTCAAACGGAAAGGGAAAGACTGCAATCTTATGCTGTCAACATCTCGATAGTCTGAACGTAGTTCAGACTCAGAGCGGAGATGTTATAGGTACCTTTCGTGTTAAAGGATGAACCGACTCTCTCGGAAAAGGTCCTTGGAAGGACGTTGACCTCTGTGAATCTAGGGTCTTGAAGGCCAACATGGGGCGATTAGCTCATTGTCGCTCCCTGTGATGATATAAATCATCTTATTACATTTCCTAAGTGATTGAAAAAGAAAAGAGACTAAACATCCATCCCCGTTCAATATCATAGGATGGCGTTTAATGTTACCGCTCCCGGATCGAGAAAAAGGGAGCAGAAAAGAAGAAGCCTCTTCGTCCTCAACCTAGCGAAGAGATGAATGAAAGGACGTCCCTAAAGTCTCCACAACTCTCAACATACTTCTAAAGAAAGATTCCACTCGGAAGTCAGTAGTTGCTGCCTTCGATCGAGACGATTCGAACGGACTTTTGCAATCCTGTAACGAACCTCTAGAGGATCGTTCCATTCTACGCCTGTTGTTATAATAGGCTCTTTCTCGTAAACCCGAACCGGGACCGAGAGAAGATACTTCCCAAGATATGAGAGAGCTGTGGAAGATCAGAGTTGATATGGACCATGGTTCCAAAAACTCGTTTCGAGGACTGGAGGGACGACTGAATTGCTTCCACTTCTTTCAGATTATGATCCAGGACATCTGAAACCCCACCCTCTCCAGATGTCCGGCAACTTCTTTCTATCACCTCAAGAGATACTTAACGCACCGAGAGATGTTCAGAATCATTCCTAGATCTTTAATAAAATTTCAGTTTCCCGGTAGGAAAAACTGTAGAGGTCTGAATTGCAGTCTATTCAGGGAAACAAACTTCTTTAGGAAGGAAATGGTCCCCAGCAAGCTCATCCATTCCCTCACACAGTATGTTTACTTCCCTAATAAGGCTGCGCTTTGCCTAAGCAAGAGAGCTATTAATAGTGCAATGTTGTGGTAGACTCGTAGTCCTATACCGTGCGGTAACGAGCACCGAAAGGAGAAGATATCTCAGTAGAACATATAAGGCCAAAACGAATGCAATGTTTATTCATTCATGTAGGAATCCCCTCAATTTTAGGCTAAAGTCCGTGATTGTAGGGCAGAGATACAGTTCGTCAGTCAATCCCGCAGGAGAGAGAGGAGACGTAAACTGCCAGCACAGAGATACGGTTAGTCAGTCAATCCCGCAGGAGAGAGAGCACTTAACCTACAGCGCATGACAGCGAACGAGTTGGTACTGGCTCGTTTGGACTGGAGGAGAGGAGTCAGAGGACAGTGACAGCAGCAGCTTACGATCGTCCGTCATCGTCGTCTCTTAACTTTATGCCTGGGTTGCCAGCTACCCTATTCTATGAAGAAAAAGGTTCGTTATTTTTAGCATAAAGAGACTCTCAAGCTGGTATATTTAAGCGAAACAGAAAACGCTAAATATATAGATGCGTTTGTGTCGTCAGAACACTACCATACAACGGTAAAAGATAAATCGGAAACTCCTGGAAGCTGCAGCAGGGAGTAACGATTAAATGTCCTTAAAATGGACCATAGACCTCTCGGTTGCCATCCGAAGAGGTAACTACAGCAAGCGAATATTGACTTGAACCACCAGAAATAAAATAACGCAAGGCAAAATGATATTGTTAAGATACAATAAAGTTTTGTACATACTTACCTGGCAGATATATACTTAGCTATAGACTCGGTCGTCCCGACAGAATTTCAAAACTCGCGGCACACGCGACAGGTAGGTCAGGTGATCCACCATTCCCGCCGCTGGGTGGCGGGGTCTGGAACTATTCCCGTTTCTAAGCCATAATTTCTCTTACACCTGTCTCCTGAGGGAGGCTGGGTGGCCATTAATCGTATATATCTGCCAGGTAAGTATGTACAAAACTTTATTGTATCTTAACAATATCATTTTTGTACAAGTAACTTACCCAGCAGATATATACTTAGCTGATTGGCACCCTTGGTGGCGGGCAAGAGACAGCTAAAAAACAACATAATACTTAACTAAATACATTAAAAAACAGGGAAAAAACAACCTATGTTCTTGGATAACATAATCCATAGTTCCTACCTTATTGGGCTGAAGACTTCATGACTACTGTCGATGAGTCTGCTTGCTCAGAGTTTCAACGAGGAATGAACCTATGGTTGAATAACTCTTTGGATCGTGTCAATGGGGGCTAGCCCGCTTACGCGACAGAGCCTATACTGGATCGTACCAATGGGGGCTGACCCACTTACATGGTAGAGCCTTGACCTTTTGTCATATCAATGGAGACTCGCCCTCTTACATGACAGAGTTAAGGTTATTAAAACAAATCACAAGAGCACTGAAGCCAATCCCGATCACCTGACCCTGTTAGTCTTATTACAATCTATGAATTGTAAGAGGGTCCCTATTCCCTCTGACAATTAACCATAAAAACAACCAACCAATAAACAGTAATTTTAAGCCTTAAACTAAATAGGAAGGATTAGCCTCAGCCCCTTCTCCCAGCACTGAATTCGCCGAAACATACGCTCCCAGAGCAAAGCACTTTTCGTACGAAATTTTAACATCTTCTTAGGTAATTCGAGGCGAACACCGAATTACATCTCCAAAATGTCGAATCTATAAGAGCCTGAAGCGACCCATGTTTTGTGAAATGCCCATCGACGTAGCTATGGCTCTCACTTCATGACTCTCACTCTGAGAACTGAAAACCTGAAATGCTCTTCTTCGCATTTAAGGTGAGCTTCCCTTATTACATCTTTTATGAAGAATGTAAGGGCGTTCTTAGAAATCGCTCTTTTCGGATCTCTTACAGAGCACCAAAGACTTTCTTCTGTACCTTTCAGCCACTTCTTCTTCCTCCAGGTAGAACTTGAGTGCCCTGACTGGACAACAAAGTCCTTTCTAGTTCTCTTCCTGTTAATGAAGATATTCCTTTTATCTCAAAGCTTCTTGGCCAAGGCTTTGAGGGATTTTCATTTTTCGCTAGAAAAAATGGTTGAAAGGAGCAAATCGCTGAATCTTTCTTAAACCCCACTTTACCTTCCAAAGCTTGCAACTCGCTCCACTCTCTTGGCTGTTGCTAACGCAAAAAGGAATAAAGACTTTCTTGTTAAGAAGTCCCTAAACGAAGCTGCGTGAGACGGTACAAATCCTTTACATTAGGAACTTGAGGACCACATCCAAGTTCCAGCTAGGCTTCTTAATTACATGTTCTTTCGTGGTCTCAAAAGACTTTATAAGGTCATGAAGATCTTTATTGTTTGTCAGATCTATTCCTCTATGTCGAAAAACTGAGGCCAGCATACTTCTGTAACCCTTCACTGTTGAAACTGCAAGGTTACAGTCTTTTCTCAAATATAGGAGATAAAATCTGCGATTTCAGTTACAGAGGTACTGGAGGAGGATATTTTCTTTTCCCTACACCATCTTCTAAACAACTCCCACTTCGACTGATATACTTTAGAAGTGGCGACTCTTCTGGCTCTTGCAATAGCCTTCGCCACTTCTCGTGAAAAGCCCCTGCTCTGACAAGTCCTTCGACAGTCTGAAGGCGGTCAACTTAGAGCGGGGAGGTTTTTGTGAAACCTGTCGAAGTGGGGTTGTTTGAGAAGATCGTTCCTTAGTGGAAGCGATCTTGGAAAATCCACTAACCACTCCAGCACCTCTGTGAACCAATCGAGAGCCGGCAAAAGGGAGCGATGAGGGTCATTCTTGTTCCTTCCGAGCAAGCGAACTTCCTCAACACTTCTCCTACTATCTTGAAAGGAGGGAAGGCGTACGCGTCCAAGCCCGTCCAATCTAGCAGAAAGCTGTCTACTTGCTACTGCTTGAGGATCCGAGATCGGGGCAGCAATAGGTTTCTAATCTGTGGTTCTTGTTGGTCGCGAACAGGTCTATATTGGGCCTTCCCCACAGATGCCACAGTTTGTTTGCAAATCTGAGGATTGAGAGTCCATTCCGTGGGTAGGACTTGATCTTTTCTGCTTAACAGATCTGCCGGACATTTTTCTCTCCCTGTACAAACCTTGTGAGGAGAGAGATCTTCCTTTCCTGTGCCCAAATCAGCAGATCCTTTGCTGATTCGTACAGGGAAGGAATGCGTCCCCCCTTGCTTCTTTATATAAGCGAGGGCTGTTGTGTTGTCCGAGTGAATCTGAATCCCCAGACCTGAGACCTGTTCCTCGAAATGAACCAAAGCTAGATGAATGGCTGTTAGCTCTTTCTTGTTGATGTGCAGGACACTTTGTTCTCCTTCCCAAATGCCTGACACTTCTTGCGAACCTAGGGTCGCTCCCCACCCTGAATCTGAGGCGTCTGCAAACAACGCTAGGCGCGGGTTCTGTAAGCGAAGGGAGATTCCTTGGCTTAGTTTCTGTGGATCTAACACCAACGGATATTATCCTTGATCCGTTTCGAGATTGGAAAAGTCTCTCCCAGATTGTTGGACTTCCAATCCCACTTCTCCTTCAGATAAAATTGAAGGGGTCGTAGGTGAAGGTCTTCCTAAGGAAAACGAACTGTTCCATCGAGGAGAGGGTCCCCAGCACAAGCTCATCCATTCCCTCTGCGGAACAATGTTCTTTCCTTCCTTTAAGAAGACTGACACCTTTTCTAGGCAGCGTTCTCTCCTTTCCTGAACGAAGGATACGCTAGAAAATCCCGAGAATCCATCTGAATCCCAGATAGACAATACTTTGCTGGGGAGTCAGCATGGATTTCTCGTGATTTACTAAAAGTCCTAAGGACTTTGTCAACTTTAGAGTCACTAAAAGGTCCTCCAGACATTTTTCCTCCGATTGGGCTCTTATTAGCCAATCGTCCAGATATAACGAGATCCTGATCCCTTCCAGATGTAGCCAATAAGCTACATTCTTCATGATGTCCGTAAAGACTTGAGGGGCAGTCGAAAGTCCGAAGCACATCGCTCGGAACTGGAACACTTTTCCCTTGGAACATGAACCTCAGATATTTCCTTGCTGCCGGATGAATTGGCACATGGAAATACGCATCCTGAAGGTCCAGGGACACCATCCAGTCCCCTGGACGAAGAGCAGATAGAACAGAGGAAGACGTCTCCATTGAAAAATTTCTTCTTCAAGACAAAGAAATCAGGGCACTGACGTCTACTTTTAAAAAGGAACTGGTCTCCATCCCCCCGATGCTTTCGGTACCAGGAATAGACCGCATTGTAGAATCCTGGGGACTGGAGATCTTGAACCAGTTCTACCGCTTCCTTGGAAATCATCTGTTCCACTGCTTGCAAACATAGCAAGCTTTCGTACCGGATCCGAGTATCTGGCGGTTAACTCCCTTGGAGTTGTCGTCAGGGGAGGAATTTTCCCTGAAGGGGATCAAGTATCCTTTTTTCAGGATAGAGAGGGACCAGGAGTCCGCTCCCTTCTGCGCCCAGACTTTGGCAAAGTGGAGTAGCCTGGCGCCTACCTTCGTCTGGAGGACTTGCTGTTCATCTAGACTTCCCGAAGGACCTTCTAGATGGTCTACTCTTTCTCTCTGGTCTTCGACCTCTAAGAGGGGCTCTAGAAGAGGAGGCCCCTCGAAGGGCTGAACAAAAGAGGGTCTCTCTTTCTTCTCTATCGGCACTGCCGGCCTAAACTTCTTGGCTGAGTGCGTGAGGAGATCTTGAGTTGCCTTCTCCGTAAGAGATTTCGAAACTTCTCTAACCGTCTCTTGTGGAAAAAGGTGCGGGGATAAAGGAGCAAAAAGAAGAGATGTCCTTTGCAAGGGTGATACTGCTCTTGCTAAGAAAGAGCTAAAGACAGATCTCTTCTTCAAAAAACTCCCGTTCCAAAAAGAGAGGCAACTTCTACAGAACCGTCCATGACCGCTCTGTCCGACAAGCCAGGACGCTCGAAAGTTCCTCCATAGAAACAAAAGTCCGTGTCCTGAGCTCTCTTCGCTAAAGCTCCTAACGCCCAGTCCATAAAGTTGAAGACTTCTAGGGTTTTGTTTTTTTTTTTTTTAAAGAGGCCCTTTAGAAGGTGGTCCAGCTCACACATGCCCCAAGTCGCCTTAGCAGACAGCAAACGACTTCCTCCTAGCAGAGTCCACTAAGGAAGCAAAATCCGTATCCGCGGAAGAAGAAGGCAGGCCTAACCCCATCGGCTCTTTGGTCTCGTACCACCTTCCTGGTTTGCCTGTTAACTTGGAAGGAGGGCAGGAAAAAACTGTCTTGCCCGCTTCCCTTCTGGAAGTCAACCCACTCTGAAAAGTTTTCAATGCCTTTTTCATACAAAGAGCGGGCGCATCTTAACGAAGGAAGACGATTTGAGAGCTTTAGTGCTGGACATCAACGATCCTGGGTGAAGGAGGGTCCGCAGGATGAAGGGAGTCTCCGAACTCCTTTAGCAGCAAAAGAGAAAGTCTCTTGTAGTCCGAAACTGCTACATCTACAGGCTCTTCGTCTTCCGATACCTGGTCCAACTGATCTACAGAAGGAGATCGTTTTGGAGTGATCTGGCTCTTCCCGGGAGAAGAACTCCTTTCCCGAGAAGGGAGCGCGGAACATTAGCACTCCTATACGAAGAGTGAGGCTCCTGTCTGTCGGCAACACTTGTGCCTACTAGATCTTGTTGTCTAGGTTCGTCGGGTTCGTGGCGCTTGCTAGGCTCCTGGCGTCCTGATTCAGGGCGCTTGAAAAGATCCCCGCGTCCTGATTCCTGACGCTTAACAGGCTCTTGGCGCCCTAACACTTGACGCCTAACGTACTCCTGGCGTCCTGTTTTCTGGCGTCCTACTCCTGGCGCCCTGGACTCCTGACGCCCTGACTCCCTGGCGCCCTGACTCCTGGCGCCCTGACTCCTGGCGCCCTGACTCCTGGCGCCCTGACTCATGGCGTCCTGCTCAAAGCGTCCTGATTCCTGCCTTCTAGCAGAATCCTGACGTCCTGAATCCAGCGTTTCTAAGAGGCTCTTGACGTCCTTTCTTGCGTCTTGCTGCCTCTTTGCGTCTGTCTGGCTCCTGGTCCTGAAGAACCCAAGGGATCCTGATACCTAAATCGGTTTTCCGGTTCCTTGTATCTAAACCGATCGAGACTTCTGCTCGATGCGCTGTGTCTAAGAGGGCGCTTCGGGGAAGCAGCCTATAGGGCGAAAGGGCTCTTCTCTCAGGAGAACAACTCCTATCCGACGAGTCCCTTGACGAAGGCGATAAACGCCCTGGAGAACGTGAGAGTTCTCTCCTGTACGAAGAAGGACGCTTAGCGGAACTCTTAACAGGGAGCGAGACATCCTTCCTCCTTGTAGAGTCCTTAGCAAAAGAGCCTACGAGCGACGCTAACTGCTCTTGCAGATTAACCAAAAACTTTCTTGGTCGGATCCTGAAGAGCAGCTCCTCTTGTCTAGTCCTCTTAGGTCCCGAAGGCCAATCCTCGGGAAAACGCTCTGGGCTGGAGTCAGCAGCGTCTCCTTTAGGCGCCTTCCAGGCTCTCTTCAAAGGGCGCGAACGGGAGGAGGCCGAACTCCATCCTCGTTTAGGAGAGGAAGAGTCTAGGCCGAAAAACACTCCTTTAGGACGCCTTTTCTGCGGCAATCCGAGGCAGCCTGGGACTTAACAACAGGATCTGCCGAAGGACGCCTGACCGTTGGGGATGTTCTGCATCCTCCCTGCGGCTTTCGACATTCCTCCTCCCCTGGTCCTGGGAGTTTGGAAGAGGTCTAGGCCTAGGAGCAATGAGGAACCGGTTCAGACGCCCCCTCCACTGCACTGGGGACACTGCACAAGTCACTATCACCACTCTTACCTTGGTTTAGAGCTCGTAGCTGAGCTTGAAGTTTCTTAATTGAAGCTTTTACATTTTCCTCTCTGATGAAGAATCTTTGGATTCAGAACAGGGAGAAGCAGCTGAGGCTAAGGAAAAATTGTTAGATGGAGAGTTAATTTCTTGTTCTAAGGAGCAAGATCTACTAGATGACCTAGCTGAAGCCTTCCTCACTCTATCTCTCTCAAGCTTCCTAACATAGATGATAATTCCTTCCATTCAAGCTCCGTAAGGTTCTCGCATTCCCAACACAGGTGTTAATAAAAGAACATTCATTCTCCCTGCATTTAGCGCAAATACTATGCGGATCTAATGCCGATTTAGGCAGCCTAACCTTACAGTCTTCCCTACTGCAAACTCTAAACATAGTGAAGCCTCTTAGCGTCAGACATCGTGAAGAGTAGTCAAAACCAAAGTCGAAAAACAGTCCCACAATAGCGTATGCCAAGCCAGAGAAAAAACAGAATACGTCACCAAAAAACCAATCCAAATTCTCGGCAAACGAGTTGAAATCCAAGATGGAGGAACGAACAATAGGTGTTGTCCGTTCAACCGACAGAGAAATTATGGCTTAGAAAACGGGAATAGTTCCAGACCCCGCCACCCAGCGGCGGGAATGGTGGATCACCTGACCTACCTGTCGCGTGTGCCGCAGTTTTGAAAATTCTGTCGGGACGACCGAGTCTATAGCTAAGTATATACTTGCTGGGTAAGTTACTTGTACAAAAATATGAAATTATATCACAATAAAGTTTGTTTCATACTTACCTGGCAGACTATATATAGCTGAATTCGGAAATACAGCTACATACATATCTGACAGGCAAGTTTCATGAACAAAACTTAGGAGAATCGAAGCAGTCAGCTCAAGCTTCTTATGTTATTGGACATAAGCGTTCATTGACGTAGTCTACAAGTCTATTTCTTGTACGAGTCTGCGAATGACGAATGAGAGCTCTTCCGAATCTTGTCAATAAGAGCTTATTCGCTTACGCAATATCAAGTTAATTAGATGTTTTGTCAATGAGAACTAACCCATTTACGGGACAAAGAGATATTTTGTCAATGAGGGGATACCCACTTACTTGACAAAAACGATAGTATATTGTCAATGGGGGAAAGTCACTGAATTGACAAACGTAATCCAGGAAGTCGAGCATTTATTTTCCGATTCCCGTCTCAAACGAGGAAGGGGCAAGAATCCTGTTAAGAGACTGGGCTTACGTCAGGTATTACGACGATGTTCAATTCGGCAGCGTAGTCCGACTAGGAACTAACAAAATCTATCATCTGAAAAGCCCTTTCAGATGGGCTAAAAAAGCTGGCAAAATTATCCTGGGAAGAGGAAGAAACTCTCCACCCATTCTTCTCCCCTTCCCGTATCACAACTAATGCCTGCTAAAGCTTAAAATTTATTGGCAGTATGGCAAAGGCAGTCCTGTCTTGCGCTTCCTGAAGAGCGTACTTTTGATGAGTGCCTTTGCAAGAATCCTACTGAACGTTGCCGAGAGTCCTGACGTGCAGGACATCGAGCCTTATAACCCGTAACTGCCTTATCGCAAAGTCTTGACTGCGGTAGTGGCAACTTAAATTTATTGGCAGAATGGCAAAGCTTGCGGTAGAGCAAACGAGAACTTCCCTTGAGCTTTCCTTAACTCCATCCCCCACCTATGCGAAAAGCAATATTAATTGACAGAGACCTCTTGAATTCACGAAAACCCGATGTCTTGCTGGGTTTCGAAGAAGTTGTCTGTTCACTTTAAGCTTACTCCGAAGCACTGCCTAACTTCACATTCATTTGCAGGTGAGGTAGAAGGTATCATCGAAGGTAGAGGTAAAAATTCTTTAAGCCCAAATCTGAAACAAGAGCTGAAGAGTTCAACAGAAACGTTCAGCCAGGCGACACACCTGGCGTGCGCTGGTGCACGCTCGGCGTCCACTGGAGCGCGCTTGGCCGTCCACTGGAGCGCGCTCGGCGTCCATTGGAGCGCGCTCGGCGTCCACTGGACGCCGCACGCCCGGTCCACGGGCGCGCTGGCTTAGTGCACCCGCGCGCCCCCTGGCTTGGGTGGGCGTCCGCTCCTCAAAAGCTTACTGCTACTATGACTTCTTTTACGTATTTCTCGGTGGAAAGACGGACACGAGTTCAGGCGACGTTCGCCTTCTTACTTCTCACTGAAAACGCATAACGAGAGAGAGAGAGAGAGGACGTGAAGCGTCCTCTTCTATAAAGCTTCTATTTAGAGGGGCTCGAGTCCATCCGAAAGCTCCAACCCCTGCGCGGGGAGGACGCTTCGGAGGACGAGAAGCAATCCTTCAGGATTCGTGCACGTGCACGCACTTAGGCCAGTCTGGGGATTTTCATCGAAACTGCCGAAGGCACGCCAGAATTCGGTGGGGGTTCCTCGTAACCCTCCTTCGGCTTTCGACATGCTCTCTCACTGGTTCTGGGAGTCAAGCAGAGGTCCCGGCCTAGAGGCGAACGAGGGGCCGATCTGACTCACCCTCCACTACACAAGGGGTATCACTGCACTTCTGCACTTCACTTTTACTCTCTAAAGCAAGCACTTTCGATTCTAAGTTACGAATCGAAGGAGCATCAGAGAAAGGGCAATTTCTCTACAGACACTGCTTAGGGCGAAGGCAACACTGCAGGGTTAGGAGTAACAAGGTTACAGAAGTAGCACTTCACAGCAATGAAGGAGAGCGAGCACCTCTCGTAGACATATACATAGCCCGTAGCATACATACAGGGTTATGCAAAATAAGTCTACAGGAAGGTTGAGCAGGTTCACTACCTGACTTTTGTTTACTGATTAATTGCGTACATACGAATCAGTCTTCCTTACGGAATTAGACATGTTACTGATTAATTGCGTACATACGAATCATACGTCTTCCTTACGGAATAGACAAAGTCTCACACTCCTTACATGACAAATCTCAACAAAGAAGCAAGAACCCATACCCCTCGTACATACCAAGTGCGAATCTACCGAAGCTTACGGTAGCCACACCCTATCTTTGCAGACAACCCCGTCTGAAACTAGCCTAACTAGATTCAGATATTTTATGCAAAAATGAATCAAATTCAAATCAATTTAAGATAGCGTATGCCTAGCCACAAATCCAAGTGAATAAATCAAAAGACAATTAGGATACTTAGGGCAATGAAGTTTCCAAAATCCTAAGACGGAGGTACTGAAAACAGGTGTTTTCAGCACCGGCGACAGAAAAATTATGTATAGAAAAATGGGAATGATTCCTGATACCCGCCTCCCAGCGGCGGGAATGGGTACTAACCACCTGACTCCCCACTGCGTGTGTCGTAAGTGTTTAAATTTCTGTCGGATCGGAAAAATACAGCTATATATATATCTGAACAGGTAAGTTTCATGAACAAACTTTATTGTATCATAACAATAACATTTTTAATGCATGACACTACCTGGCAGGTATATATAGCTGATTGACACATTTGGAGGTGGGTCATAGACAGCAACATCGTCATAATTCAAAAATTAATTCTTAATTTTTAAAATTACTATTAAGTTCTTACCTGCTAAGGTAGCTGACTTCGTAGGGTCCTGCCTCTTAGCCTGCTAAACCTTAGTAGCTCTCAACTAGGATGTGACCTGTTTGTTGAGAAAGCTAACAACAAGGGTCTGACAACTGGACATGACCATCTGCTGACAGAGAACCCTAGCCTTCATTTACCACGGGCATTCATGCTAGGAAAGTTAGTCACCTGAACCACACACACATACAATAATAAAGACTACACCAAAAAACTGAGCCAGTATTAAACCTTCTCAGAAAACCATAAAAACACTATAACCTAATTAAAATAAAAACCTGCATGTTATTAGGTTATGGGGTGGTGGAAACTCCTTTGCCCAGTACTGTACCTGAGGATACGTACGGGCCTAACGTTTGACAATTATCAAAAGTTGTCTTCACGTCTCTAAGGTAATGGGAGGCAAACACCGAGTTTGTCCTCCAAACGTCGAATTTATAATGTCCTTGAGGGCTAAATTTTTCCTGAATGCTAAGGACGTAGCTACTGCTCTCACCTCATGAGCTTTAACCTTAATCAAGCCGAAGCATTCTTCCTGACAAAGTAAATGAGCTTCTTTAATGACTTCTCTTACAAAGAAAGCCATCGCGTTTTTAGACATAGGTCTAGTAGGATCTTTAACAGAACACCACAGAGAACATGAAGTCCCCCTAATGCTTCTTGTTCTTTCTACGTAAAACCGTAAAGCTCTTACTGGGGCAAAGAACCCTTTCTGTTCTTGACCTACTAGATCAGCCAGTCCTTCAATCTCAATGATCTTGGCCACGGATGCGAAGGTTCTCATTCTTTGCTAGAACTCCTGTTGAAAAGAACAAACTGCTTTGTTGTGCTTCCAACCTACTGCTTGTCAATAGCTTGCAGCTCGCTAATCCTTTTAGCTGTAGCTAAGGCTACTAAGAAAATAGTCTTCTTCGTTAGCTCTCGCAAAGACGCACTGCCCATAGGTTCAAACCTATCCGTTTCCAAGAACTTGAGAACGACATCCAAATTCCAAGAAGGAGTTCTGCAAAGTCGATCCTTCTTCGTATTAAAAGATCTGAGAAGATCTCTAAGATCTGCGTCGTTGGACAGATCTAAACCTCTGTGCCTAAACACTGCAGACAACATACATTTATAACCTTTAATTGTCTGATTAGCCAAACCCAGTTCCTTCTTCAGATACAGAAGGAAATCTGCAATTTGTGTCACAGAGGTACTGGATGAAGAAATCTTCCGATTCTTACACCATTTGCGGAAGTTCTCCCACTTCGACTGGTACACTTTGATAGTTGATGGCCTTCGTGCTCTTGCAACTGCCTTCGCTGCTTCTCTAGAAAACCCCCTCGCTCTGACAAGTCTTTCGATAGTCTGAACGCAGTCAGACCCAGAGCGAGGGTGTTCTTGTGGAACCTGTCGAAGTGGGGTTGTTTGAGAAGATCTACTCTCGTGGTAGACTTTCTCGGAGAATCCACTGTCCATTCCAGTACCTCTGTGAACCACGTTTGGCCGGCCGGCCAGTATGGGGCTATCAGAGTCAGCCTTGTTCCTCGACTTTCTCTGAATTTCTTCATTACCCTTCCTACCCTAAAATCTTGAACGGGGGAAATGCGTACGCGTCTAGACCCGTCCAATCTAGTAGGAAGGCATCGACTGTGACTGTAAGAGGATCCGGGATTGGAGAACAATAGTTCGGTAACCTCTTCGTCACTGCGGTAGTGAAAAGATCCACTACTGGTGTGCCCCAGAGCTTCCACAGTCTCTGGCATACTTGAAGATGCAACATCCACTCTGTGGAAAGCACTTGTCCATCCCTGCTCAACAGGTCCGCTCTGACGTTCTTCTCTCCTTGAATGAACCTGGTGAGCAGGGTGACGTTTTCTCTCTCCGACCACAGAAGAACTCCTTCGCCAAGTTGCAAAGGGACAACGAGTGGGTTCCTCCTTGTTTTCGTATATATGCCAGAGCTGTGGTATTGTCCGCGTTGATCTGCACCACTTTGCCGCTGATCCACGGTCTGAACGCTTTCAGAGCCAAGAAGATCGCCATCAGTTCCTTCCTGTTTATGTGCCAGGCTTCCTCTTCTTCGTTCCAAAGGCCTGACTCCTCCCGAGGGCCCAGCGTCGCAGCCTGCTGTCTGACGCGTCTGAAAATAATATCCGGTCTGGGTTCCTCTGCTGGAGTGACGTACCTCTGACAACCTCCCCGGAACTAGCCACCACTTTAATTCCTCCTTTATCTTGAAGGAATTGTGAAACCGGAAGGAATCTGGTTGCGATCTTTTTGGCCAGACTCGTCAGAAAGAACTGTGAGGGCCTCATGTGAAGTCTCCCTAGGGAAATGAACCGCTCTAACGAAGAGAGTGTCCCCAGCAGGCTCATCCACTCTCTCGCCGAGCATTGGTCTTTCAATAGGAATTCTTGCACTTTCTGAAGGCACATGGTCTGCCTTTTGGGTGACGGAAAAGCCCGAAAAGTCACTGAGGATATCAGAATCCCAAATAAACTAGCTCCTGAGAGGGGATCAACCGTGACTTTTTCAGATTTACCATCAGACCCAGCTGCTGAGTTAAATCCAATGTGATGTTCGTGTCCTCCAGACATTGCTGTTTTGATTGTGCTCTTAAGAGCCAATCGTCGAGGTAGAGAGAGACTCTGACTCCTAACAAATGAAGCCACTTCGCCACATTCGACATATTCATTCTTGTAAAATTTGAGGAGCCGTGCACAGACCGAAGCAAAGGGCTTTGAATTGATAAATCCTGTCCTGGATCACGAATCTCAAATATTTCCTGGACCTTGGATGAATCGGAATATGGAAGTACGCATCCTGAAGGTCCAGCGTTACCATCCAGTCCCCTGGTCGTACCGCTGCCAGTACTGAATCGTTCGTCTCCATCGTAAACATGAAATTTTCATTATTAAAATGAAGTTTTATTGTATACTTACCGAACAATTATAGAGCCGTGATTTCCACGAGCGGCAGGATACTAAATTCAAATTTAGCGCGTCGGCGTCGCCAACACTGGTGGTGATGACGTCATCTCCCTCCACTCGCGGGAGAACCAGGTACAACTGCCCAGGTGAATCCAATTCTTTCTGCCCGTCCGTCCACCTAAGGGGAGGAGGGTGGGTTATAATCATAATTGTTCGGTAAGTATACAATAAAACTTCATTTTAATAATGAAAATTTCATTTTTATTGTAGTGTCTTACCGAACAATTATAGAGCTGATTACACATTCATGGGAAGGTGGGATTCAGTGGACCACTAGTATTTTTAAATGGTTACATTTATTGCAATACCAGTAAACACTCAAGGTGTCTGTTGTACCTTACCTTGTAAGAGAGCTACAGCAGACTGTTACTGCCTCTGGTCGGTGCTCTTCTTACTATTTTGTAGAGGAATTGGAATTTGACAAGTTAGCCTCTACAGAGTGGAATCCTTCCGTAGTTCAAGCGAGTCAGGCTGACTGACGGGGAGGATAGTAACAACAAAGATTGCCCTTGCCCTGGGCTAAGACCAGAAATTCAATTATACAAAAAACATTTGTCACCAACACCAGATTTAAAAAACATATATACCCAACCATTGTAAAATCTGACCTAACGACTGGTGAGTATCCCAGGTACTCAGTACCCCAGCTTCCCTTGAACTCGACAACCTATTCAAGGTGAAAAGTTAGCATAGAGGTGACGACCCCTGTGCCGTTTCTCCCAACACCATGCCAGAAACCGCCACCGGACCTAACGTTTTACAATTCTCGAAAACCGTTTCTATCTCTTTGAGATAATGACTCGCAAAAACCGAATTCGATCTCCAGAACGTGCTCTGAAGAATCGAAGCTTAAGATAATTCTTTCTGAATGCTAAAGAAGTTGCCACTGCTCTAACCTCGTGAGCTTTAACTCTCAGAACGGAAAGATTGTCGTTCTCGGACTGCGAGTGAGCTTCCCTGATAAGCTCTCTTAATAAAGAACGATATAGCATTAGAAAGAGGACGAGAGGGATTTTGAACCGAGGTCCAGAGCTTAGAAGATTGTCCTCTAATACCCTTAGTGGCAAACAGATACTGCTTAATAGCCCTGACTGGACATAAGAGCCTTTCTTCCTCCTCATGTCAACCAAATCAGATAAGTTCCTTACCACAAAACTCCTCGGCCAAGGATTAGAAGGATTCTCATTTTTGGCTAGAAAGGTCAAAGATACCGAAAATACAGCATTGCCTTGAGAGAAACCGACTCTTTTGTCTATAGCGTGCAATTCGCTGACACGCTTAGCAGAAGCTATTGTGCAATAAGAAAGAGTCCTTCTTAGTCAAGTTCCTGAGTGAACCCGACTTCAAAGGCTCAAACGGTGGCCCCATGAGGAACTTAAGCACCACATCTAAGTTCCAAGCCACTGTATCTTGCGGGAGCTTAGTGGTTTCGAAAGACCTAATGAGGTCCGACAGATCTGAATTGGAGGAAATATCCAAACCTCGATGTCGAAAAAAACCGAAGAGAGCATGGCTCTATATCCTCTGATCGTCGAAGGAGCCAGTTTCTTAGAGTTCCTAAGAAATAGAAGAAATCTGCTATTTCTGTTAAAGAGGTCGCAGAGTAGAGACTTTAGCACTTCTACACCACTCTCTGAAGATTCTCCACTTCCCTTGATAGAGTTTGTTAGAATACTCTCTCCTACGAGCGATAGCTTCTGCAGCTCTTCTTGAAAATCCTTTCGCTCTGACAAGATTCCGGACAGTCTGAACCCTGTCAGAGCTAGAGCGGACAAGTTTTGGTGGAACCTCTTGAAGTGAGGTTGTTTGAGAAGCCACTTCTCTGGAGGAAGAAGTCTGGGGAAGTCCTACTAACAACTGGAGAAGGTCCGGGAACCACTCTTTCCTGGGCCAAAGGGAGCGATTAACGTTAGTGTTACATTGCTGTGCGACATGAGCTTGTTCAGCACCTCTCTTATTAGACCGAACGGAGGGAATGCATAAGTTCCAGACCCGACCAATCCAACAGCATTGCGTCCACCGACCAAGCTAGAGGATCTGGGACGGAGAACAAAAGAGAGGAAGACGGTGTTCCTTGATGTCGCGAACAGGTCTATTGACGGTCGTCCCCAAAGGCGCCAAAGTTTCTGACAAATCTTGTTGTCCAAAGTCCACTCCAGGTACACTTGCTGTTGACGACTTACTCGTCCGCCAGGACGTTCATCTTTCCCGGAACAAATCTCGGGACTAGCTGAACCTTCGCTTCGTTTGACCACAGGAGGAGATCTTGGCTACTTCGTACAGAGAGAAAGACTGAGTCCCCCCGTTTCCGCACGTACGAGAGAGCCGTGGAGTTGTCGGAATGCACTGCCACTACTCGACCTTCTACTAAGCTCCGAAACTGTCTGAGCCCCAAGAAAATTGCTAACAGTTCCTTTACATTTATGTGGAACTTCTTCTCCTTCTCCGACCAAGCTCCTGAAGTCCGTTGATTTCCCAGTAGGGCTCCCCAACCTGTGTCCGATGGCGTCGGAAAGAACTGTAGTTCGGGAGGATGGGTCGTAAATCTAACCCTTCTTCCAACCTTGCTCGAGAGAGCCACCACCTTAGGTCCTCTTTTATTTGATCTGTGACAGGAAAGGTAATCGAGTCTGGTTGTGTCTTCCTGCACCAAGAGGCTCTCAGGAAAAACTGCAGAGGTCTCATGTGCAGTCTTCCCAACGTCACAAATTTCTCCACTGACGTCAATTTGCCCAGGAGCCTCATCCACTGATTGGCGAAACTTACCTTTTTGTCCAAGAACTCTGAACTGTCTCCAGACAGCCTTGAACCCTCTTCGGGGACAGAAAAGCCCCGAAAAACTTGAGCATTCAGAATCATCCCCAAATAAAGGATGCTCTGAGATGGAACCAACTGGGACTTCTGTTTGTTGACCAGAATTCCTAACTTTCTGGCAAGATCCAGAGTTGTTCCAAGGTCCTTCATGCACCGACTCTCTGATTCCGACCGGAGAAGCCAATCGTCCAGATAGAGGGAGATTCTTACTCCTATGTGCAGCCAGCTTCCTATCGGGGATAGAACCCTGGTGAAAACTTGAGGAGCGGTCGCTAGTCCGAAGCAAAGCGCCCGAAACTGAAACACCTTGCCTTCGAACATGAACCTCAGGTACTTCCGAGATTCGCGATGTATCGGAATGTGAAAATAAGCGTCTTGCATGTCCAGAGAGACCATCCAATCCCCCTGTCTGATGGACTCCAGAAACCGACCGAGTGGTCTCCATATGAAATTTTGTTTTCTGGACATGCAAGTTCAGGGCGCTCACATCCAAAACCGGCCTCCAGCCCCCTGATGACTTGGGAACTACAAAAAAGGCGATTGTAAAAGCCTGGAGGAAAAATCCCCTTCTATCTGTTCTATCGCTTCTTTGAGAACAAGCGCTTCCACTTCTGCGGCTAGCGCCAGAAATTTGTCTGAGCCCGGGAGGAGTATGCCTGGAATGGAATTGGCACAGGTGAGAGCGAGGGAGGTGAAATGAAACGAGAGGAATACGATAGCCGAACGAACTTGAGTACTTGCACTACCCAGGCTTCTGCTCCTCTGTTTTCCCATTCCTCCCAAAAACAGAGCCAGCCTGGCTCCCACTGGTGCATGAAGAACCGAGCTTTCATTTGGAAGGTTTGTTAACCTTGGCCGAGGCCTTAGACTGAGGTCGCAAATTCGACTTCGGCCGAAAGAAGCGCTTGGGTTTTTCTCCCTCGAAAAGGCACTTGGGCCAGAGGAGAAACCGAAGGAACAGTCTCCACAGGAGCTTTAGGTCTCTTAGTAGACTGTGCCAGTAAATCCGAAGTAGATTTCTTATCTAGCGCAGACGAAATTGACAACACTACATCGTCTGGAAAAGAGGTTATCTTTCACAAAAGGAGCAAACAAGAGAGCAGACTTCTGTTGGGAAGTAACCCTTTTAGAAGCAAAGGAGCACCAAAGTTGCCTTTTCTTAAGGGTACCAAAGGCGATGAGCGAAGCTAACTCATCACATCCATCCCTAATGGATTTGTCCGCACAGGACAGAACACCAATCCAATCCTCCGCTAACTCCTGAGAAAGAGAAGGACAGTCTTCGATCTTGGCCGCTAAAGCGCCAATAGTCCAATCAAGGAAGCTAAAGACTTCCAAAAGTTTTAAATTGATTCTTTACAACGTGGTCCAACTCAGGCGCTGTAAAGAAACTTTCGCTGCGGCGAAAGCAGATCTTCTAGAGGAGTCGATTAAACTGGAGAAGTCTCCCTGGGAGGAGGCAGAAACTCCCAGAGAAGGAGCTTCCCCAGTTACATAAAACTATACCTCTTACGAAGCAACTTAGAGGGAGGGTAAGCAAAAAGAGCCTTCCCTAAGTCTCTTTTCATAGACATCCATTTCTCAGTCTCTTTCAACGAATGTCTAACCGCTTTAGATAGAACAAGTTTTGGGAGGAGAGGGTCTGAAGTTTTCCTCCTCATCAAAAAAGTCGAAGTTGGGGAGCGCGGAGCAGCTTTCTCAAAATAATCTGGATAAGATACCAGAAGAAACTAAGGAGACGTGAATAACACGAGAGGTGATGTGAATCCTCCTCCTCTACTTCTTCTTCATTCTCCGATACCGCCGAAGAAGTAGACGGAACTACAACCGGATCTGAAGGTTTCGAACCACCCTTGGACTCATTCATCCAGTTGGTTAACATCTCTAACTGCTTGCGCAAAGGCGCCAGAGACGAATCAAAAACAGTTAACGTAGGCTTGGAGAGCATAAACTGTTCAGCAGGAGGCGGAAAAAACTACTGCGCCTCGCTCGGAGCCGCCGAATTCGAGGCGAAAAACAGGCGGCATCAGGCGTAAAACAGACGAAAAAGCGCCTAAAGAAACACCCTTAGAACTGCTAGCTACAGCGCTAAAACCACAATCTCTACTAGTAGATGGAGCCGAAAAAAGGCACAGATTGAGGCGACGAATGAGCGCTAACGGCCGCGGCGCAACCCTACTCTCAGGCTCCTTATACCGCTTGACTGGGAGGAGGCGAAGAAATCGGCGCCTGAACGCCTCTTTAAGGGATGCGAAACGGCGCGAATCTCGCCAAAGAGCGCCGCGCGACGGAGACAAATCGCTTGAATCATTCGAAAGGCGTCTGACCGCAACACCTTTCCAACGCTTAACCGAGCCCTGTTGAGGCGCAACAGGCTCAACAAGAGAGGCGCCTGTCTGTGGGCAAATCCCGTCGATCCCGACTCCAGTTATGTCTTCTCCCCGGTGCGGGGGAGCTGGACAGTGACCTTTGTCTAGGAGACGTGTCAGGACAGACAGACACCCTCAACTACACTCTTACCTGAACCGCTTTTCTCCAAAAACGTCTAACTGAATTACCAAGTTGCAAAACCGTATTCGCTAGTACCGAAAATTTCTGATCTAACCTCGATTCCAGACTGGCAATGGTGTCGGAAGAAACTACACGGGAAGCCGGAGAAGTGGGATTAGTAGGAGGAATAGGAGGTGTTAGTTAAAGGAGACATAAACAATTTGAGGAGAAACAGAAGGAACAGATGCATCGCAAGACGAAGCAGAGCTAAGGCTACTTTCCCTAAGCGCTGCTTTTCTAATTCTGTCTTTAGCTAATTCTCGAGTATGAACTAAAAAACTTCCATTGAGAATCAGTCCAATCACTACACTCGTTACATGTTCGATCTGCTGAACAACCTGTCCCTACACTTAACACATTTAGTGTGAGAATCATACTCTAACTTGGATAATCTAGTTTTACATCCTGAGATGCAAAACCTAACTCCCGACGGACTAGAATCCGACATGGCAACGCCTAAATAAAAGCAAAATAACAACAACGCCAAAAAAGAGTACTTCACCAATTCGAAGATCAAATCCACAAGAAAAAAAGCGAAGCAAAGTCATCCAACCGCACCGACCACCGATGTTCACCGGACGCCGGCAGGAAAAGAATTGAATTCACCTGGGCAGTTGTACCTGGTTCTCCCGCGAGTGGAGGGATAGTGACGTCATCACCACCAGTGTTGGCGACGCCGACGCGCTAAATTTGAATTAGTATCCTGCCGCTCGTGGAAATCACGGCTCTATAATTGTTCGGTAAGACATACAATAAAAATTGGTCTCTTCTACGAACAAGTTTAGCTGACTTACGTCCAGTACTGGCCTCCAACCTCCTGAAGACTTCGGTACTAGAAACAGACTGTTGTAAAAACCTGGGGATTCGTGATCCAGAACCGGTTCTATGGCTCCCTTTTCTAACATGCTGACAACTTGATGCCAAAGAGCCTCTCTCTTCTCTAAATTGATGTAATGAGCCCCTAGGGCTCTCGGAGCTGTAGCGAGAGGTGGTTTCTTGAGAAAGGGGATCTTGTATCCTTCCTTCGCTACCTTTACAGACCAAGGATCCGCTCCTTTGCTTTGCCAGACTTCCCAGAAGTCTAAAAGTCTGGCCCCAACACAAGTCTGGAGGACTTCTGAATCATTGCTTGGTTGAGGTTTTCGAACCTCTTTTGGCTGGAACTCTTTTCCCTCTAAAGGCTGGTCGGGAAAAAGTCCTACCCCGAAAGGGCTGCTGTGATGTTCTTGTATCCTTCGGAGTCTTCTTCATTACGTTAGAAGGTAAATACTTCCTTACAGAAGACGTTAGTAGATCCTGAGTAGCCTTCTGAGTGAGGAGAGCGAGATGTCCTTAATGATATCCTGAGGAAAGAGCTGTCCTGGAAAGAGGAGAGAACATCAACTCCGACTGCGCGTTCGAGACTCCTTTCGCAGCGAACGAGCACAAAAGATGTCTTTTCTTCAAAACGCCTGCTGTAAAAAGTGAAGCCAGTTCATTAGCTCCATCTCTCAAGGCTTTATCCATACAGGACATGATACTTCTCGGATTCTGAAGAATCTTCCATCTCTGAAGTCCGAGCCAGAGCCCCCAACGACCAGTCAAGAAAATTAAAAACCTCAAAAGTCCGATAGATACCTTTGAGTAAATGGTCGAACTCTGACGAAGTCCACCACACTTTTGGCTGAATGTAAAGCAGTCCTACGGGAGCTGTCCACTATGTTGGAAAAGTCTCCCTGGGAGGAGGCAGGAACTCCCAGGCCAAGACTTTCACCCCCGTAGCGAACCAAACACCAGACTTAGAAGCCAACTTGGCCCGGAGGAAAACGCAAAAAGAAGTCTTCCCCGACTCTCTCTTCTCCTTCAACCAACTCATTTACACGTTGAAGGGCTTTCTTGGCTGAAATAGACAAAGTCATTTTCAAAAAAGACGATTTCTTGGTTGTCTTCGTCTTCGAAAATTGAGACAAAGGCGATGGCGGGCCTGAAGGTTGAAAAGTCTCCTTCAAACAAAGAAAGGAGGCACTCTGTAAGTCTCTTGTAGTCCGAGGAAGGAGCTTCCACATTCTTGTCCTCTCCGCACTCTCCACAAATCTTCCTCCTGCGAAGAAATATCTTGAAAACCAGATCCTGATGACTCTCCAAAGCGGGATCCTTATGCAGAGCCTGCTTAGAGAGCGAATGCGGAGCTGTCTCCTTGTAAAACTCCTCTCTTCCTTGTCGAGAAAAAGTTTCCACATGCTGCCGCCTGCGTCCTGCGTCCTCCTGAACGTATGCTTCCACCATGCGTCCATCACTCTTCCTCTTGCGTCCTGCGTCCTGCACTGCTTCGTCCTTCTTAAGGGATGCACTGCGTCCTGGCTTGCGCTGCACGTCCTGCGTCCTCTTGGAGGACTTAACCGGGAGAGACGAGTCCTTCCGTCTAACCGAAGGCTGTTCGGGCTTCTCCCGTGATTGGACAATCACTGCTAATCTCTCCTGCATGTCCCGCAGAACTTCCTTCGTCTCCGCTTCCTTACGAGACTCTTGATGATGAGGAGATCGAGGACGCACCGGGCTAACACGGAGAGGTGAGCGATCCTGCGGTCTACGCAGTGGAGTTCCTCTAATCGGAGAAACACCTCTCATCGCACCGCTAGTTACTTCCAACGGACGAGAAATCCTCTTCCTTTTGATAGGGATAGCTTCTTCATCCTCCGATGAAAAAATCTCAGGGCTACTCCACCCTTCTTGATCAACAGCCCTTTCATCCTGTGATGAGGAAGGAAAGTATGACCTCTTGAGAGGACGCGATACTTCCGCGAAACGCCTACTCCTTCCTGACGCCGAACTATCCGATGAATAACGGCACTTCCCAGTATCGCCTTTTCCATGGCGTACTGCTGCAGCCTGGGAAGCAAACAGGACTGCCTGAAGGACAACGATCGCGAGTAAACCCTCTCGCCTCCCTTCGACTGTCGACATGCCTTCTCCCTTGGGTCTGGGAGCTTGACAGAGGTCTCGGTCTAGGAGCACGAGAGGGACGATCAGGCCCTCCACAACACTGTCACTAAACACTTCCACTTTGTCTGTTAATCGTTTAATTTGATCTCCCATGGACGCAAGGGCAGCGAACACTTTCACAATTTGTGGATCAGTAGTAACCTCAGATACAGCAACGGGCACAGGAGAAACCTGAGGGGAAGGTGCTACATCTACATGTGAATGAGCTGGAGAAGACACATGCAAAGATTCATTCATAGGCTTACTCGAAGACCCCGATCTCTCACTCCTAGAGACAGATCTTCTCACCCGATCTTTTTCTAATCTCTCAACATACTTCATAAGAGCCTTCCATCTTCTTTCTCCATTCAGACACTGACGTCATTGCACCTATTGTCCCACATACATACAAACTCCGACACTTCTTACAAATAGTAGTGGATCTACCTATGATTTCGGCAGTCTCACCTTACACCCTTCTTTCACACAAACTCTCCAAACATACTTCCTGAATCAGACATACTAAATCAAAATCCAAACCAAATGGCGATTGCCACGCTAAACTTCGTGAATACGATACCAATATCCAAAAAGTCAGCTCAAACGAGCAGGAAATTCTATCAGAGAACCAACAACGATGTTGCCGGTTCGGCTGGCAGAGAAAATCTGAGGAAAACGGGAATAGTTCCAAGTACCAGCGCCACGGGAACGGGGTGGCCATCACCTGATGGCCACCCCGAACTACCAGTGTACTAGCGGTTGCCGCGAGTTTTGAAATTCTGCCAGTGCGTCAAGAGGATAAGCTATATATATACCTGCCAGGTAAGTGTCATGCATAAAAATAGAAAATAATAGCACTAAATCATTGCATACTGTTCCTCACCTGAAAGAGCTGTTACAGGAAGGTGCTATCTCTGGTTAGCTCTCATCTTATCCGTGTAGGGTGTGGCTTCATTGGTCACTCTCTCCCCTACAACGGTGAACTCTGTAGCAAGGTATGAAACCGTTTACTACGAAACATACAGGTGGTCAGTTGCCCCTGGCCTGGGCATGTGTCTGACTAACCACAACCAGATTGTACAACAATAAACACCTACACTAACAAAAATGATATTGTTATGATACAATAAAGTTTGTTCATACTTACCTGGCAGATATATATATAGCTGTATTTTTGAAGTCCGACAGAATTTTAAAAACTTCCGACACACGCAGTGGTCGGCCAGGTGGTTAGTACCCATTCCCGCCGCTGGGAGGCGGGTTATCAGGAACCATTCCCATTTTCTATTCATAATTTTTATTTCCACTGTCCCCTAAGGAGGTGGGTGGGTGGGTACTTGATTATATATATCTGCCAGGTAAGTATGAAACAAACTTTATTGTATCATAACAATATCATTTTGTTCATGAAACTTACCTGTCAGATATATATATAGCTGAATCCCACCTTTGGAGGTGGGAAGGACAGAATAGAAGGATTTTGGGAAACAAATGCATGCAGATGATTTACATCTTGGTTCCACCTGTTAGCATAGCTGGCTTCGTGGTTACTGCCACGTAAGTCTGCTTGTGCTACTAGAGTTGCCAGCGAGGTAGAGACCTATATAGCTGGTGCACTCCAGATGATCTGTCAAACAGGGGCGGAGACCACGACGTGACTAGACCATATTGACCATACCATGAGGGCTAAGAAGTAAAATAAATATATATATATATAAATATATATATCACCACCTGACAACCTAGCCAAAGTTAAGGTGTGTTAACTAAGGCTTAAGAGTTAAGAAGTCGCCGTTGTCGGCGACTCAACAACTAAAATTAAGAGCTCTTCCTAACCATTTTCTACAGGATAGGATGAGTGGTACTTCTTGCCCCCAAGATTGTGTCTGCAGACACGTATGGCCCTAGCGAGCAGCAGATCTACTATGCCATCTTCACATCTCACAGGGAGTGTGAAGTGAACACAGAGTTGCTTCGCTAAAAACATGGTACTCAGGATGTTTGCTGAGTGCCAAAAATGCTCTATTGAAATGCTTCGAGGCGCGCCCTCACCTCGTGAGCATTCAGATAAAAGATTTCAAATCTTTGTGCAAAACACAATGAAGGAGCATTTTTGAAAGAACTCCTTAACACTAAAGCCAAGGCTGTTCTCGTTATGGGCAAGTCTGGTCTTTTTCGGAAACACTGCAGATTGCCCGATTGACTTCGACTTTTCTTGAGTTTTATGTAGATAAAAACTTGAGAGACAGCAGGGCATCAGGACTCTCTCTGGCTCCTGCCCCCTAATTGTGCCATTCCTTGCTTACAAGCTCCTGGCCCCAAGGACCAAAAACGGGTTACCATTCTTAGGCCACAACGGAAGGGTTAGAGAGACACAGCCTTGTGTTCTCTAAAGCCAAAACTTGTGACGATGGCTTAAAATCTCACTAACCCTCTTTGTCGTATCTAGGGTGGTTAGAAGAAGGCCTTCCTGATCACATGCAAGAAGTAACAGGTAGGAGAGGTTCGAATGCTTTGACATCAAGAACTTCAGATTACGTCTAAGTTCCATATTGAAAGCTTCGATCTGGACCTTGCACAGTCAGTCCGTCTGTATAAAGTCAGGTGACCGACCAGTTGACCAGTCAGACGAATCAAGGACAGCAGGCTGTACCCTGAAAGACCATAAGGCACTATTCTCGCTGAAGGAGAGTGTCGGACTGCCTGGGCGATTCAATCTAAGCAAACCTTGGGGGTGTATCAACGCAACCAACGTCGTCAGCGAATCAACTCCTGACTCGAGCTTCTGGTGCCAGGAGAAAGGAGCGAGGAGCAAAAAGGCGATTCAGTTCCCGAAGGAAGAATGCCTGACAGTCCAACCTGGTCTCATGTTACACGATCATCGGGTGTTATAAACGCAACCGACTTCGTCAACAAGAAACTCAGGGCTACTATATGCGCTGATCTCGCACGAGTGCCTGACTCCGAGAAAAACAGGGTGAGACCAAAAAAAGTAGATGGTGAGCGAGGTTCGAGATTCCACAGAACTCAAAAGATCGTGAAGGGCTTTGTTGTTGACAGACGCAAATCTCTGAGCCCAAAGGCCGTCAACAACATATTTGCGTACTTTCTTTAAAGTTGTGACTGCCAGCTCTATTTCCCAATTCTTTCAGACGGAAATGGAAGACGGTAATCTTATTCCTGTCAACATCTCGATAGCCTGAACGTAGTCAAGACTCAGAGCGGGAGAGGTTATAGGTACCTTTCGAGTTAGAGTAGACCGACTCTCTCGGAAAAGGTCCTTGGAAAGTGAACTAGGAAGTATGTGACCTCTGTGAATCCAGATCCTGAAGGCCCAACATGGGGCGATCAGCGTCATTGTCGCTCCCTGTGACGTCATAAATCCTCTTTTATTTTCATTTCCTAAGCGATTGAAAAAAGGGGAAAAAATGGGGAAAAAGAGACTAAATATCCATCCCGTTAAATATCATAGGATGGTTTCGTTTCAATGGTACCGATCCCGGATCGAGAATAAGGGAGCAGAGAAGAAGGAAAGCCTCTTCGTCCTCAACATATCGAAGAGAAAGAATGAAAGGGCGTCCCCTAAAGTCTCCACAACTCTCAACTTACTTCTAAACGGAAAGATTCCACTCGGAAGTCAATAGTTGCTGCCGTCGATCGAGAACGATTCGTACGGACTTTTGCAATCCGGTAACAAAAAACCCCGAAAACCTCTAGAGGATCGTTACATTCTACGCCTGTTGTTTATAATGGTTCTCTTTTGTAAACTCGAACAGGGACGAGAGAAGATTACTTCCTTAAGATATGAGAGAGCTGTTGGAATATCAGAGTTGATCTGGACCACTGTTTCCCCAAAACTCGTTACGAGGACTGGAGGTACTACCGAATCGCTTTTACTTCTTTCGATTAAGATCCAGGACATCTGAAACCCTATCCATGTCCGGCACTTCTTTTCTATCACCTCAGGTGATAAACGCACTGAGAGATGTTTCAGAATCATTCCTAGATCTTGAATAATATTTCAGTTTCCCGGTAGGAAAAAACTGTGGTCCTGAATTGCAGTCTATTCGGGGGAAACAAACTTCTTCAGGAGGAAATGGGTCCCCAAGCAAGCTCATCCATTCCCTCCCCGAGTATGCTTACTCCCTAATAAGGCTGCGCTTTGCCTAAGCAGGAGAGCATATAAAAGTGCAATGTTGCGGTAGACTCGAGTTCTATTACCGTGCGGTAACGAGCACCGAAAGGATTAGAGATAACTCTGTTAACATAGTAGGCAAAACGAATGCACGTTTATTCATTCACGTAAGAAAAATCCCTCAATCTTAGGGCTAAAGTCCGTGATTGTAGGGCAGAGGTACAGTTCGTTCAGTCAATCCCGCAGGAGAGACGTAACCGCAGCACAAGAGATACGGTTTTAGTCAGTCAATCCCGCAGGAGAGAGAGACCGTAACTCACGGCGCATGACAGCGCCCGATCTGTTTACTGGCTCGGTTGGACTGGAAGACAGACACAGTGACAGCAGCAGCCAGCAGCTTACGAACGTCGTCTCTTAACTTATGTCTGGGTTGCCAGCTACCCTATTCTACGAAGAAATAGGTCCGTTCTTTTTTAAATTTTTTGAGCCGAAAGACTCTCAAGCTGGGTATATTTAAGCGAACAGAAAACGCTAAATATATAGATGCGTTTTTGTCGTCAGAACACTACCATACAAACGGTAAAAGATAAATCGGAAACTCCTGGAAGGCTGCAGGGAGTAACGATTAAATGTCCTTAAAATAGACAAATAGACCCTCGGTTGCCATCCGAAGAGGTAAACTACAGCAAGCGTATATGACTTGAACCAACCAGAAGTAAAATAACGCAAGCAAAAATAGGAAAATTATATCACAATAAAGTTTGTTCATACTTACCTGGCAGACATTATATATAGCTGAATTCGGAAATACAGCTACTACATATCTGACAGGCAAGTTTCATGAACAAAACTTAAGAGAATCGAAAGCAGTCAGCTCAAACTTTTTCTTATGTTACTGGGACATAAGCGTTCATATGACGTAGTCTACAAGTCTATTTCTTGTACGAGTCTGCGGAAAAAATGACGAATGAGAGATCTTTCCGAATCTTGCAATCAAAAGAGCTTTTATTTCGCTTACTGCAATATCAAGTTAATGAGATGTTTGTCAATGAGAAACTAAACCCATTTACGGGACAAGAGATATTTTGTCAATGAGGATACCCCACTTACTTGACAAAAAACGAAAGTATATTGCAATGGGGGAAAGTCACTGAATTGCCAAAAAACGGTAATCCAGGGAGTCAAAGCATTTAATTTTTTTCGATTCCCGCTCAAACGAGGAAGGGGCAGAATCCTGTTAAGAGACTGGGCTTACGGCAGGTAGAACGATGATGTTCAATCGGCAGCGTAGTCCCGACTAGAAACTAACAAAATCTATCATCTGAAAACCCTTTCAGATGGGCTAAAAAAAGCTTGCAAAATTATCCTGGGAAGAGGAAGAAACTCTCCAACCAGCTTCCCTCCTCCCTATCACAAACTAATGCCCTGCTAAAGCTTAAAAATTTATTGGCAGTATGGCAAAGGAAGTCCTGTCTTGCGCTTTCTGAAAGAGCGTCCTTTTGATGAGTGCCTTTTGCAAGAATCCCACTGAACGTTGCCGAGATCCTGACGTGCAGGACATCGAGCCTTACATAACCCGTAACTGCCTTATCGCAAAGTCTTGACTGAGGTAGTGGGCAACCTTAAATTTATTGGCCAAATGGCTAAGGTTGCGGTAGAGCAAACGAGATCTTCCCTTGAGCTTTCCTTAACTCCATCCACCTATGCGAAAAAGCAATATAATTGACAGAGACCTCTTGAATTCACGAAACCCCGATGTTTCTGCTTGGGTTTCGAAGAAAGAAGTTGTGTCACTTTAAACTTCCTCCGAAGCACTGCCTACTTCACATTCTTTGCAGGTGAGGTAAAAGGTATCACCGGGAGGTAGAGGGTAAACATCTTTAGGCCCATATCTGAAACAAGAGCTTGAAGAGTTCAACAGAAACGTTCAGCCAGGCGACACACCTGGCGTGCGCTGGTGCACGCTCGGCGTTTCCACTGGCGCGCGCGCTCGGCGTCCACTGGAACGCGCTCGGCGTCCACTGGAGCGCGCTCGGCGTCCATGGAGCGCGCTCGGCGTCCAATGGCGCGCACTTGGCATGCACCCCGCGCGCAGCCTGGAGTCCATCCGAGCTCCCGGGCGTCCGCTCTCAAAAGCTTCCTGTACTATGACTTCTTTTACGTATTTCTCTGGTGGGGGAAAGACGGACACGAGTTCAGGCGACGTTGCGCCTTCTTACTTCTCACTGAAACGCATAACGAGAGAGAGAGAGAGACACGTGAAGCGTCCTCTTCTATAAGCTTCTATTTAGAGGGCGCGAGTCCTTCCGGAAAGCTCCAACCCCCTGCATGGGGAGGACGCTTCGGAGGACGAAAGAAGCAATCTTTCCAGGATTCGTTGCACGCGCACAGCACGTTGGCAGATGGGGATTTTTCATCAGAAAACTGCCGAAGGCACGCCCAGATCGGTGGGGGTTCCTTTGTAACCCTCCTTAGGCTTTCGACAGCTCCCTCCCCGGGTCCTGGGAGTCAAGCAGAGGTCCCGGCCTAGAGGCGAAACGAGGCCGATCTGACGCACCCTCCACTTACAACAAGGGTATCACTGCACTTCTGCACTTCACTTTTTACTCTCTAAGCAAGCAAATTTCGATTCTAAGATACGAATTCGAAAGAGTTAATCAGAGAAAGGGTAAATTCTCTACAGACACTGCTTAGGGCCCGAAGGCAACACTGCAGGGTTAGGAGTAACAATACAGAAGTAGCACTTCACAGCAATGAAGGAGAGCGGAGCACCTCTCGTAGACCTATTTCATAGCCCGTAGGCCATACTACAGGTTAGGCAAATAAAAGTCTACAGGAAGGTTAGCAGGTTCCAAAACTACCCTGACCTTTTGTTACTGATTAATTGCGTAAACCTAACGAATCATACGTCTTCCTTACGGAATAGACATGTTTACTGATTAATGCGTACATACGAAAAAAAATCATACGTCTTCCTTACGGGAATAGACAAAGTCTCACATCCTTACATGGACAAATTTCAACAAAGAAGCAAGACCCATACCCCTCGTACATACCAAAGTGCGGATCTACCGAAGCTTTCGGTAGCCACACCCTATCTTTGCAGACAACCCCGTCGAAAAACTAGCCTAATTAGATTCAGATATTTTTATGCAAAAATGAATCAAATTCAAATCAATTTAAGATAGCGTATGCCCTAGCCACAAACAATCCCACAAATCCAAGTAAATAAATCAAAAGGGGACAATAGGATACTTAGCGGCAATGAAGTTTCCAAAATCCTAAGACGGAGGTACTGAAAACAGGTGTTTTCAGCACCAGCGACAGAAAAAATTATGAATAGAAAATTGGGAATGGTTCCTGATACCCGCCTCCCAGCGGCGGGAATGGGTACTAACCACCCTGGCCCGACCCCAACTGCGTGTGTCGGAAGTTTTTTAAAATTCTGTCGGACTTCAGAAAATACAGCTATATATATATCTGACAGGTAAGTTTCATGAACAAAATAAAAAAATTACTAACCCAACCACTAAGTGCCCACAGCGCTCCAAGCACCAAGGTCCCCTCAGACTCCCCTTGAACGCAACACCTGATATCAAGGGAAAAAAATACAGATGGGAAGGAAAAGCTTCCTACGCTTCCTCCCCATAAACAACCTGCCAGCCATGGATACCCTAATGCATTGCACTTATCGTAAATCACTTCCAAATTCTTCAAAATAATGTTGCAAAGACCAATCAACACTTCCAATGGGTAGTCTGTAAAATAGACTAGATATACAAAATTATGTAATGTCTAAAAGACAATAATGTGGCTGGCTACTGATCTGTATCTTGTGAGCTTTAGCTCATACTAAATTTAGGTCCTCCTCTTCCACCTGCATATGGAACTCCTGATTAATTCCTTCAGGAAAAAAGCCAAGTCTAGACATGGCCTGGGACAGGTTTTTAACTGATTAGAGGACCCTTTAATCTTTTCTGTCTTGCCTAAATAGTATCTTTAGTGCTCTAACTGGGCTGTGTCCTCTCTTCTTTTGATGACAAAAGAAATGAAGCCACGTTTGTTTAGGGTCTTCATTCTTGGCTAGAAAGCCCCAATGTTAAGGGAAAATACTGCATCTTGTGAGAAGCTACATTCTTGTCAATTGGTGTATCTTGCTCGCTCTTTGGCTGTTGCTAAAGCAAGTACGAAAAGGGTACTTCCTCGTAAGACTTCTAAGAGATGTGAAGAGGTTTGAATTTGGGTCCCAACAGCCACTCCAAGGACCACATCCAGACTCCAAGTGGACCGTTTCCGAGGTCTTTGGACTTATTGTATCGAAAGACCTTATGAGGTCCAAGATGTCCTGGTTGTAGAAATGTCTAGACCTCTATGATGGAATACAGAGCTGAGCCAATACTCTGTATCCTTAGATACAATATAAAATCTGCTATATTTTGTCAAAGAAGTTAAAGAAGACGAGACATCGTATCTTCTGCACCAATCCCTAGAGATTGCCCATTTGGCGCCCGCCTGATAAGACTGTCAGACAAAGATCTTCTGCACTAGCGATATCCTCTGAAGCTGCTCCTGGAAAATCCTTTTGTCGGATGAGTTTCCTGACAGTCTGTAACCTGTCAGGGCCTGGTGGACAATCCTTAAGGAATCCCTGTTGAAGTTGGGTTGTAGCAGCCTCAGAAAATCTGTCAGTAGCAACAGTAAAAATCTGGGAACCACGTTTGTCGTGGTCCAGAATACGGCTACCAGGGGGGTGGGTTGTAACATTGTTGTTGGGTTCTGTTTATCATCTCTCTTTCTCTGTCGCCCAAACAACGTGAGTCGGGACTGGTGAGCAATAAATCAGAAGTCTCTGATTCTTTGATGTTTGCAAAAAGATGTAGTACTAATGGCCTCCCATAGTTCCAGACCCTCACACACCTGAGGATGAAGAGTCCATTCATAGGGGAGCCTGTTTATGACGATTCAGGTCATCCGCAATCACTTGAGTTTGCCCTGGATGAAAACTGGTTACCAACTTTGTGTTGTTGTTGGAAGCCCCATACAAGAAGGGTTCACTTCTTAATAAAGGGAGAATGAACGGGAGTCCCCCCCACCCCCCTTACTCTTTATAGATGACAGGGCGTGTGTTATCAGAATGAACCGTCACAATTTTGTCTTGTACTTCCTGAGAAAAATGTTTGGAGGCCTTGCTTGAAATAAGCGGACCAATTCTCCTTTAGATTGACAAAAAAAAAATGGCAGTGTTTTTTTCTGCTCTTCAAACCACGTTCTCGACACTTCTTGATCACCCAAAAGGGCTCCCCATCCTAGGTCGGATGCGTCTCCATAAAAATTCTAAGTTGGGGTTCGACGGATAGAGGACTTGCCCTAGGAAAGTCGCTTTCTAAATTCCACCACCCGGGATCCTCCTTGATCTCTAATGACAGAGGAAAAATCACAGTTTTTGAAAGTAAATTGTATTTCTCCTAACTATACAAACCTGAGGTCCTTTACATAAGGAATTACTATTCAGCGCCAGCTGGGGGACTGGTCATAAGATTTACTAACAAAAGTAAATCGGCAGTAACTGCTTGTCCGATGGTCGGGAGTCCCGCCCTGACAGGAGGTAAACATATCACTTTGCTTTAGGACAGGAACAGAGTGAGGGGTGGCATGAGGTGACTAAATGTAAAGGACCCTCAGGTTTGTATAGTTAGGAAAAATGATATGTATGATACAATTAAGTTTTTTTTGTTCATACTTACCTGGCAGATATATATATAGCTGTATTTTTCGAATCCGACAGAAATTTAAAACACTTCGACCACGCAGTGGGAGTCAGGTGGTTAGTACCCATTCCCGCCGCTGGGAGGCGGGTATCAGGAATCATTCCCATTTTCTATTCATAATTTTTATTTCCACTCTCCTGAGGAGGTGGGGTGGGTACTTGATTATATATATCTGCCAGGTAAGTATGAAACAAACTTAACTTGTATCATTACATATCATTTTGTTCATGAAACTTACCTGTCAGATATATATATAGCTGAATCCCACTTTTGGTGGTGGGGAGTAGACAGAATAGAAGATTTTTAGGAAAAACTATATATGCAGATAATGATATCTTGATTCCTTACTGTTAGCATAGCTGACTTCTTGGTTAACTGCCGCGTAACGTCTGCTTGTGCTAACTAGAGTTGCCAGCGATATATATAAAAAATATATATCACCACCTGACCCACCTAGCCAAAGTTAAGGTGTGTTAACTAAGGCTTAAGAGTTAAGAAGTCACCGTTGTCGGCGAATCAACTACTAAATTAAGAGCTCTTCCTAACCATTTCTACAGGATAGGGATGAGTGGTACTTCTTTGCCCCCAAGATTGTGTCTGCAGACACGTATGGCCCTAGAGCAGCAGATCTATATGCCATCTTCACATCGCAGGAGTGTGAATTGAACACAGAGTTGCTTCGCTAAAACATGGTACTCAGATGTTGCTGAGTGCCATGCTCTGTTTGAAAATGCTTCCGAGGCCGCGCCCTCACCTCGGTGAGCATTCAATCAAAGATTTCAATCTGTTTGTGCAAACACAAGAAGGAGCTTTTTTGAAAGACCTCCTTAACAAATAAAGCGCCAGGGGTGTTTTCTTCGATATGGGCAAAAGTCTGGTCTTTTCGGAAACACTGCAGATTGTCCGTACGACTTCGAACTTTCTTGAGTTTTATGTAGATAAAACTTGAGAGACCTGACAGGGCACAGGACTCTCTCCTGGCTCCTCCCACTAATTGTGCCATCCTTGCTTCCAAGCTCCTGGCCCCCAAGGACCAAAAACGGTTTCCATTTCTTAGCCAAATAACGAAAAGCTTAGAGAGCACACCGCCTTGTGTTCTCTAAAGCCAAAACTTGTGACGATGCTTAAAATCTCACTAACCCTCTTTGTCGTATCTAGGGTGGTTAGAAAAATGCCTTCCTGATCACATGCAAGAAGTTAACGTAGGAGATGTTCGAATGCTTTGCATCAAGAACTTTCAGGGACCCTATGTCTAAGTTCCATATTGAAAGCTTCGATCTGGGGACATGCACAGTCAGTCCGTCTGTACTAACGTCAGGTGGACGACCAGTTGACCAGTCAGACGAATCAAGGACAGCAAGGCTGTACCCTGAAGACCATAGGCACTATTCTTCGCTGAAGGATGAGTGTTTGGGACTGCCTGGGCGATTCAAGCTAAGCAAACCTTGGGGGGTGTATCAACGCAAACCCAAACGTCGGTTAGCGTAATCAACTCCTGAGCCACTCCTGATCGAGGCTTTGGTTGGTGCAGGAGAAAGGTCGAGGAGCGGAAAAAAGCGATTCAGTCCCCGAAGGCGAATGCCGGACAGTCCAACCTGGGTCCTCATGTTAAACGATTCATCGGGGGTGTATAAACGCAAACCGACTTCGTCAACAAGAACCTCAGGGCTACTATATGTCTCCTGATCTCGCACGAGTGTCCGACTCCGAGAAAAAACAGGTGAGACAAAAAGTAAGATGGTGAGGGCGAGTTTCGAAGATTTTCACAGAACTCAAGATCGTGAAGGGCTTTAGTTGTTTGAACAGAAGCAAAATCTCTGAGCCCAAAGGCCGTCAACAACATTTTATTGCGTATTCTTTAATAGTTGTGACTGCCAGCTTATCCCATTCTTCAAAACGGAAAGGGAGACTGCCAATCTTAGCTGTCAAACATCTCGATAGTCTGAACGTAGTCAGGACTCAGAGCGGAGAGGTTTTCTTAGTACCTTTCGTGTTAAAGGAGACCGACTCTCTCCCCGGAAAAAAAGGTCCTTGGAAGGACGTGACCTCTGTGAATCTAGGGTCTTGAAGGCCAACATGGGGCGAATTAGCGTCATTGTCGCTCCCTGTGATGATATAAATCATCTTATTCCATTTTCCTAAGTGATTGAAAAAGGAGAAAACAGACTAAACATCCATCCCCGTTCAATATTCAAAAAAATAGGATGGCGTTTCTAATGTTACCGCTCCCGGATCGAGAAAACAAGGGAGCAGAGAAGAAGAAAGCCTCTTCGTCTCAACCTAGCGAAGAGATGAATGAAAGGACGTCCTAAAGTCTCCAACAACTCTCAAACATACTTCTAAAGAAAGATTCCACTCGGAAGTCAGTAGTTGCTGCCTTCGATCGAGACGATCGAACAGGACTTTTGCAATCCTGTAACGAACCTAATAGAGGATCGTTCCATTCTACGCCTGTTGTTATAATAGGCTCTTTCTCGTAAACCCGAACCGGGACCGAAGAGAAAGATACTTCCTAAGATATGAGAGAGCTGTGGAAGATCAGAGTTGATATGGACCATAGGGTTCCAAAAACTCGTTTCGAGGACTGGAGGGACGATGAATTGCTTCCACTTCTTTCAGATTTATGATCCAGGCATCTGAAAAACCCTCTCCAGATGTCCGGCAACTTCTTTCTATCACCTCAAGAGATACTTAACGCACCGAGAGATGTCAGAATCATTCCTAGATCTTTAATAAAATTTCAGTTCCCGGTAGGAAAAAAACTGTAGAGGTCTGAATTGCAGTCTATTCAGGGAAACAAACTTCTTTAGGAAGGAAATGGTCCCCAGCAAGCTCATCCATTCCCTCACACAGTATGTTTACTTCCCTAATAAGGCTGCGCTTTGCCTAAGCAAGAGAGCATATAATAGTGCAATGTTGTGGTAGACTCGTAGTCCTATACGTGCGGTAACGAAGCACCGAAAGGAGTAGATATCTCTGTAGGAACATATTAAGGGCCAAAAACGAATGCAATGTTTATTCATTCATGTAAGAAATCCTCAATTACTTTAGGCTAAAGTCCGTGATTGTAGGGCGAGAGATACAGTTCGTCAGTCCCAATCGCAGGAGAGAGAGAGACGTAACTGCCAGCACGAGATACGGTTAGTCAGTCAATCCCGCAAGGAGAGAGAGACTTAACCTACAGCGCATGACAGCGAACGAGTGGGTACTGGCTCGTTTGGACTGGAGGAGAGGAGTCAGAGGGACAGTGACAGCAGCAGCTTACGATCGTCCGCCTCCCGTACCGTCTCTTAACTTTATGCCTGGGTTGCCAGCTCCCTATTCTATGAAGAAAAAGGTTCGTTTATTTTTAGCATAAAGAGACTCTCAAGCTGGTATATTTAAGCGAAACAGAACGCTAAATATATAGATGCGTTGTGTCGTCAGAACACTACCATACAACGTAAAAGATAAATCGGAAAACTCCTGGAAGGCTGCAGGGAGTAAACGATTAAAATGTCCCTTAAAATGGACCTAGACCTCTCGGTTTGCCATCGAAGGAGGTAAACTAACAGCAAGCGTATATGGACTTGAACCCAACCAGAAATAAAAATAACGCAAGGCAAAAATATGAAAATTATATCACATAAAGTTTGTTCATACTTACTGGCAGACATATATAGCTGAATTCGGAAATACAGCTACATACATATCTGACAGGCAAGTTTCATGAACAAAACTTAGGAGAATCGAAGCAGTCAGCTCAAGCCTTCTTATGTTATTGGACATAAGCGTCATGACGTAGTCTACAAGTCTATTTCTTTGGTACGAGTCTGCGAATGACGATGAGCTCTTCCGAATCTTGTCAATGAGCTTTATTCGCTTTACGCAAAATCAAAGTTAATGAGATGTTTGTCAATGAGAACTAACCCATTTACGGGACAAAGAGATATTTTGTCAATGAGGGGATACCAGTTACTGACAAAAGATAGTATATGTCATTGGGGGAAAGTCACTGAATTGACAAAAACGTAATCCAGGAAGTCGAGCATTTTATTATTTTCCGATTCCCGTCTCAAACGAAGGAAGGGGCAAGAATCCATGGTTTAAGAGACTGGGCTTACGTCAGGTATTACGACGATGTTCAATCGGCAGCGTAGTCCCGACTAGGAACCTAACAAAAACTATCATCTGAAAAGCCCTTTCAGATGGCTTAAAAAGCTGGCAAAATTATCCTGGGGAAGAGGAAGAAACTCTCCAACCAGCTTCCTCTCCCGTATCACAACTAATGCCTGCTAAAGCTTAAAAAATTTATTGGCAGTATGGCAAAGGCAAGTCCTGTCTTGCGCTTTCCTGAAGAGCGTCTTTCTTTTGATGAGTGCCCTTTGCAAGATCCTACTGGAACGTTTGCCGAGAGTCCTGACGTGCAGGGAAATCGAGCCTTTATAACCCGTAACAAGCCTTATCGCAAAAGTCTTGACTGCGGTAGTGGCAACTTAAATTTATTGGCAGAATGGCAAAGCTTGCGGTAGAGCAAACGAGGAACTTTCCCTTAGCTTTTCCTTAACTCCATTTCCACCTATGCGAAAAGCAATATTAATTGACAGAGACCTTGAATTCACGAAACCCGATGTCTTGCTGGGGTTTTCGAAGAAGTTGTTCTGTTCACTTTAAGCTTACTCGGAAGCACTGCCCTACTTCACATTCTTTGCAGGTGAGGTAGAAGGTATCATCGAAGGTAGAGGTAAAAATTCTTTAAGCCCAAATCTGAAACAAGAGCTTGAAGAGTTCAACAGAAACGTTCAGCCAGGCGACACACCTGGCGTGCGCTGGTGCACGCTTGGCGTCCACTGGAGCGCGCTCGGCGTCCACTGGAGCGCGCTCGGCGTCCATTGGAGCGCGCTCGGCGTCCACTGGCGCGCACGCTCGGCGTCCACTGGCGCGCGCTTGGCGTGCACCCGCGCGCCCCTGGCTTGGCGTCCTCTCTCAAAAGCTTACTGCTACTATGACTTCTTTTACGTATTTTCTCGGTGGAAGGACGGACACGAGTTCAGGCGACGTTCGCCTTCTTACTTCTCACTGAAACGCATAACGAGAGAGAGAGAGAGAGAGGACGTGAAGCGTCCTCTTCTTATAAAGCTTCTATTTAGAGGGCGCGAGTCCATCCGAAAGCTCCAACCCCTGCGCGGGGAGGAGGACGCTTCGGAGGACGAGAAGCAATCCTTCAGGATTCGTGCACGTGCACGCACTTAGGCAGTCTGGGGATTTTCATCAGAAACTGCCGAAGGCACGCCAGATCGGTGGGGGTTCCTCGTAACCCTCCTTCGGCTTTCGAACATGCTCTCTCACTGGTTCTGGGAGTCAAGCAGAGGTCCCGGCCTAGAGGCGAAACGAGGCCGATCTGACGCACCCTCCACTACACAAGGGGTATCACTGCACTTCTGCACTTCACTTTTACTCTCTAAAGCAAGCACTTTCGATTCTAAGTTACGAATCGAAGGAGTATCAGAGAAAGGGCAATTTCTCTACAGACACTGCTTAGGGCCCGAAGGCAACACTGCAGGGTTAGGAGTAACAATTACAGAAGTAGCACTTCACAGCAATGAAGGAGAGCGAGCACCTCTCGTAGACATATACATAGCCCGTAGGCCATACTACAGGGTTATGCAAAATAAAGTCTACAGGAAGGTTAGCAGGTTCACTACCCTGACTTTTGTTACTGATTAATTGCGTACATACGAATCATACGTCTTCCTTACGGAATTAGACATGTTTACTGATTAATTGCGTACATACGAATCATACGTCTTCCTTACGGAAAAGACAAAGTCTCACACTCCTTACATGACAAATCTCAACAAAGAAGCAAGACCCATACCCCTCGTACATACCAAGTCGAATCTACCGAAGCTTACGGTAGCCACAACCCTATCTTTGCAGACAACCCCGTCTGAAACTAGCCTAACTAGATTCAGATATTTTATGCAAAAATGAATCAAATTCAAATCAATTTTAGATAGTGTATGCCTAGCCACAAATCCAAGTGAATAAATCAAAAGACAATTAGGATACTTAGCGGCAATGAAGTTTCCAAAATCCTAAGACGGAGTACTGAAAAAACAGGTGTTTTCAGCACCGGCGACAGAAAAAATTATGAATAGAAAATGGGAATGATTCCTGATACCCGCCTCCCAGCGGACGGGAATGGGTACTAACCACCTGACTCCCCACTGCGTGTGTCGTAAGTGTTTAAATTTCTGTCGGATTCGGAAAAATACAGCTATATATATATCTGACAGGTAAGTTTCATGAACAAAATACAATTTACTTTCAAAAATTGTGATTTGTTCCGACACGTTATACAAACCCTCGGTCCTTTACATAAGGAAGACTCACTCATTGGTGGGTGGAATCTGAGTCTTGTGAACAGACTGGTGTTCGTCCAACCTGGGTTCCCTCCCTGGTCGTAAGAGCAAAGGGGGGGGGGAACCTAGCCTCTGTCCAACTGATCTGAGTGTGCACTGCAAGATCAGTAGTCAGACCTCCGGACCAATTCATAAGAGGGAGGTAAGCATACCTCTTATGAATAGCAAGCAAGAACTAGGTCCTGAGTAAGAAGCCAAATAAGTATTGGATTTGTTTCTTACTGGTGTCAGTGTCAGTTTCCCCCCTTGCTAGGAAAGGGACGGATAAATGCTTCTATCCCTAATGAAAGGGATAGAATGGAGCTCGGTTATGTAGCTTACCTGCATCAACGTCCTGTCCAGCGTTGTGACGACCACTACCCTCTGCCCGCAAGGAGAGGGAAGAAAAGAGGAGGAAGAGGAGCCAGTCACTCTCTCATTCACTCTCTATTCATGCGGTATCAAAAGGACGAGATGCTACCTTGTCCTGTAAAGGAGCTGGTTAAGCTACATAACTTGTTGAGCAGCCACCACGGGTCCCAAGTAAAGGTGTCCAAGGGCCTGTGGGCAATATCCCGAAGGTAGAAGGAGGTGAAGGTGGTCTGGTTGGACCACACCCCTGCCTTCAGCACCTGTGTAACGGACAAGTTCTTGCAGAATGCATGGGTTGGGCCAGTGTCTCTGACTTCGTGGGCTCTCGTACAAAAGGTACTGGTGTCGGCACTCCTGTCTGAGTCGTACGCTTTCCTGATTACCTCATGAAGTCAGAAAGAAACAGTGTTCTTGGACATTTCTTCTTGGTCACCCCAGTGCTAGCGAAGAGGCCTCGACACTCAGGCCTGAGGTGTAGAGTTTTCTTCAGGTAGCGCCGTACCACCCTTACAGGACAAACAGCATCTCTTCCGCATCATATCAGGGAAGTCTTCTAGGGAAGGGATCGTGAAGGACTCAAACCTGGCGTCAGAGACCGAAGAGTTCTGAGTCTTTGCTATGAAATCGAGCATAACCGATCGCCATCCCCTCAAGTGTTTAACATCAAAGGAACACCGTGAAGTTCTCCAACTCTCTTCGCCGATGCCAGGGCCAGCAGAAAGACAGTCTTGAGGGTCAGACTCCTGTCTGACAACTCCCGGAGAGGCTTGTAGGGTCCATGAGTCAAACTCTTTAGGACAAGTCACATCCCACCCCGGGGGCCTGTGTTCCCTGGGTGGGCAAGACCTCTCGAAGTTCCTCATTAGGAGAGATATTTCCATGGATGAGGAATATCAACTCCTCGCAGTTAAAGGACCAGAGCCAGGGCAGTGCTGTATCCTTGACTCCTCTAGGCGAAGAAAGATGAGGAGATCCACTATCTGCTGAAGAGTGGCTCTGAGCATTGAGAGACCCTGTCTACGACACCAACCACAAAAGATGGACCACTTTCCCTGGTATACTGCTGCAGAAGACTGTCTGAGGTGTCCAGCCATCTCTGTTGCTGCTTGGCGAGAAGACCTCTCGCTCGCAGAAATGGTGCATAACCGCCAGCCATGAAGACACAGGGAATGAACTGCCTGGTGGTACTGTTCTACATGCGGTTGACACAGCAGGTTGTGCATGGGGGGCATCTCTCGCAATGCCTCCGAGAGAAGAGCCAACAGGCCCGGAACCAAATGGCGAGTGCCACCAAAACATCATATTAAGATTACTGGTGACGAGGTTGGCCAACGGATGTTGGAACGCATCCTCTGCAGCTGCTCAAGGGTCTGGCCACAACTGAGGAGAAATTCAGGTTTTCTGTTGTGCCGGGTGGGGAAGAGATCCATTACTGAACGCCCCCACAGGTCGAAGAGCCTTTCCGCCTCATCTGGGTGAAGAGACCATTCGGTCCGTATCATCTGATTCTGGCGGCTGAGATTGTCTGCCACTACATTCTTCTTACCTGGAATGTGTCTGGCTGACAGCTCTAGCGAGTGAGAAACGGCCCACTCGTGCACCTGCATCGTCAACTGGTGCAACGGGAGGGACACTAGGCCCCCACTGTCTGTTGACGTATGCCACTAACTTGGTGTTGTCGCTCATCAATACCACCGAGTGTCCCTTCAGTCATTCCCAGAACTCTCGGAGTGCGAGGAATGCAGCCCCGAGTTCCAGGAAGTTGATGTGAAGGTGGTTGTCGTGATGGTTCCACACTCCTGTAATCAGCAACTCTTCCAGGTGTGTGCCTATTAAGAGGTTCCTGTCGTGTAGGCAACAGGCCAGGTCCTCCCTACTTCCTCCGTGAGAGGAACCAGGAAGGATGTGGATCCCATGCCTGTGAGCAGCACTCCTTTAGTTTCACTGAAGAGACTGCAGGTGAAGACCCCCGTGAGGGACTAACTTCTCTAGTGACGACAGGTGACCAATCACGACTTGCCACTGCTGCGCTGACTGTTTCTGTTGTAACAGGAAACGTCTGGCTGCCTCCCTGAACCTGCTGATTTGCGAGTCTGCGGGGAAGACTCGTGCTGCTACAGATCAATCAGCATGCCCAGGTACTTTGTCCTCTGCTTGGGTTTGAGATCTGACTTCTCGATATTTACCACGATCCCCAGATCGCGGCAAGTTGAGGGGTTGATCTCTGTCCTGTAGCAACTGCGAGCAGGAGCTTGCTAAGACCAGCCAATCGTCAAGACCTCTTCAGATGTATCCCGACCAAATGGGCCCAAGCTGGAGTGAACACTCCGGGGGTGTTATGTCTGAAGGTGGACCGGGTGTTCTGTCAGCAGGTGAGGGGGAACGCCGTCCCTAGCGTTTCCCTCTATTCACCTTATGCTTAGCTCCACTCCTGTGAGAGAAGGAGGGTTGAGAGGAGGGCTGACGCTCACTTTTTGAAGCGAAAGAGGAAGGCTGGGTGATCTTACCTTGCTCTACCCTCGACGGTGCTGACGTCTTAGGAGCGGAGAAAGCGCTAGCCAACTCTGAGGCTTGGCCACAGTTGAACAAGACTGTCCAGAAGTCTTCGTTAATGCCTGGTGTACTCAATGGTCACTATTCTCAGCTCTCCGATTTTCCACCGTAGCGTCCACCATCTCTCTGGGGAAGAGGGAGGAGGAAGTTGCGTAGACCCAGTGTCACCTCTCGACCGGCCGCTCTGGTTATGCGAGTCAGGACTGGGTCCCATCTCCTCCGAACAAGGTTGGCTGTCTGGTGGGCGAGGTAGGAGATGGCCCTACCTCCAGACTAGCTGAGTCCCTCAAACGCTGAGTCTTCCTCGGGAACGACAGGTCCCGAGGAGGCTGCGACTCTGGATACCGTGAGGGACCAGATTCAGTCAGGAGATGGCCCAGAAAGCTGCCATGGCAGTGGATTCCAAGGCCGATGCCACTTGCTGTGAGAACCAGAGGTTCTCAAACAGCAGGTGAAGAAGAGGCACTCCCAGAGTTAGACGAGCTATTTCCGGATCAACCTGCTTGGTCGGCAATGGGTCTACACGAGGCACTAAAAGCGCCGCAGACAAGGCAGAGGAGGGGGAAGCAGCATGTTTGACCTACTGGACCTGAGTGAGTCCTCCTGTCCGGAGACAAGGGCGTTCACCTGGTCCAACACACTGTCGGTCAAGGAAGACCGGGGTAGTCCCACTGTCACTCTGGGTTCTTCTTAGGACCCCAGAACGACTCCAACCTCGATGGAGGGTCAGAGGGAGCAACCACCGATCCTTCCCCAAGGTTGTTGTGCTGACGAATCAGTGCAATGACCTCTGCAATGACCTCTGTATCTCAGGGGTGATCGTGTCCAGAGGCAGTGGATCATCAGGTCCATCCAGGCCGATCACCTTCCAAGACACTCTTCCTTCAGGAGGAAGAACCTTGCCAGACCCCTCATGGTCTCCTCCAACCATTGAGTGTACGATCTGCTTGGTCCAAGGGCCGAGCCAGGCTCGTAGGCTCTTGTGGCTGGACTGTAAGGAGCGCACTCCTCACGGTCACTCCTGTTCGCCTCGCTCCTCCCGGTGTAACCTGAGGAGGTTGAAAGGACAGGTAAGGGAGACCTGATGCTCCTACCCTGGCTACCAGCAGAACTGGCAGGCTGGAAGGACTGCAGGCGATCACCATCCCGCAATGGCGATCGAACTGCAGGTCTGGACCAGTGGTCTCCATGCAGAAAAGTGCTGGACCAAGGACAGTAGTGTCGGTCTCGTGTGTCAGGGGAGCTGCTACCAGTCGTGTGAGCCGCCCAGTTCCGGTGGGAGCAACGGCTGGGTGACTGGCAGTGTTCACTAATGCGGTGAGAGCGAGCACCGTCCTCACGAAGCGCCACAGTACCAGAAGCAGCCGAGGCTGGTCCTGGTGGCCAAGGGGGGGAACCTCTTTACAGCCTCAACACGTGGACGGTCTGGTGGGATCATCACGTCAACCCTGGGAACTGGGGGATCAATGCAAGAGCGATCACCTGTCTGGCAAGTCACCTGGAGTGACTCCTACCAAACTCCTACCAACATTCCGCTCCGTGCCTGGATCCTGACGGTGAGCAAGCTCAGTCATCTGGTTCCTGGCTGCACGATCACCAGTAGGTGACCGTACACTTGGTGAACTCACGAGCGGCTGAGACGGTTCCCAGTCCGGAGGTGAAACTCTGGAGCCCGGAGCAGAGTTACCAGCAGTAGCTAGTACCTCCACGGTCCCCGTCTTCTTCTTCCCTAGGGAAGGAGAGGCGGGCCCCATTCCCGGAGGAACGGGAGGACCAGCGGAAGACCCATCTGTTCCACCGGAGCAAGACAGATGAGTGTACACCAGGTGCTGTGGTGAAACAGCCCCTGAATACTCGGAGTGCCCGTAAGACTCAGAGATTGCCATACCTGCTAAAGATCTCTGCCCGCGAAGGCAGACACACCTGAGGGAGCAACAGTCGGGTTAAAGAGGGGGGGGGGGGGGTGGGGGGTTTCCTGTTCGCTCAGGGGGGGAATGATCTCACCCTGAGCGGACCGAAGCCCCAAGTACAACTCCAGATTGGGGTATCGCCTCCTTCCTCTGCACTCGACAAATCATGCGAAGAGGTGGAGAGGACACATCCCCCGAAGGGGAGAGCCATACGCGGGAGCTGACGAGGAGGGAGAAAAGAAGATAACATGTCGGTCACCAGAGGAGTCGAGGGAGAGCTTTCCAATGACACCTTGGCGGCTCTACACGGCTTCTTCCTCTTCCGTACAACTCCCACTGCTTCTACGACCAAGAGAGAGATATCACAAGTTAATGACCGAGAGCATTCATGCCCTCGGCATCTACTACATAAAGGATGAGGTCCACGGCATCGCTGCACCTGAAAGCCCGACACTTATGGCCTCCCACTCCAGGGCACATTCTCTGGATGGAAGGGGGGACTGCATGTTACAATCAGCGATGCACTTTCACAAATAACAAATAAAAAATAATAATAAGAGTACGTACTTACAATCACTTCCACACTAAGTATTCTAAGAGAAACAGGTTGAAAAGTATTCCTAAGCTTTGATAATCTCATGGACAGAGGCGGGCAGAGAGTCTTCACCCAACAACGGTCTAAACGAAAATAAAGTGATATGTTTCCCTCCAGTCGGGTGGGACTCCCGACCATCAGACAAGCGGTTACTGCCGAACTACCTTGTTAGTAAATCTTACGACCGGTCCAGCTGGCACTGAATAGCAATTCCTTATGTAAAGGACCAAGGGTTTGTATAACGTGTCAGAACAAATGAACGTAGCTTGGTGTTCCTTGCTGCCTCAGCTGGCTCGTAGGTAAAAATGAAGGGGTCTCATGTGTAATCTTCCTAAGTGGACAAACTGTTTTATCAAGGCCAATATTCCCAACAGGATCATCCATTAGTTCGCTGGGCATGTTCGATGTGCAAGAAACTCCTTCACTTTTTCCATTGGGGGATTAAGAAACCTGAAAACTCCGAGTCTATCACCATCCCCAAATATATAATCTTCTGAGAAGAAACCAGCTGGTTCTTCTAAAAGTTGATGAGTATGTATGTCCCGTTCTTGGGCTAAAAGAATCGTTCTCTTGATGTCCTCCCTGCACCTGCTCTGTCTGTGAACGAAGAAACCAATCGCACAGAAAAAGGAAAAAGGATAAGTTTATTCTCTACAGGGGTAGCCATTTGGAGTGAAGGGAGAGGATTCTCGAAAAAACTTTTGGAGCGATTGAGAGCCCCAAGCATAAGGCTTTGAACTGGTACACTCCTCCTTGAAATATAAAGCAAGGATATTTCCTGGACCTCTGATGTACTGGGATGTGGAAGTATGCATCCCTCATGTCTATGGATGCCATCCAGTCGCCCTCTTGAATGGATGACATGACGGATTGGGCTGTCTCCTTCCTGAACTTTGTCTTTTTCAAAAAGAGGTTTATGGAACTCACATCCAACGTGGGCCTCCATCCCCGACGTCTTGGGGAACACAAATAGACGATTGTAAAACCCCGCTTCTTGATGTTTTCCACTTCCTCAATTCCTCTTTTCTCGAGTAGGGAAGCTATTTTGCACAAGTGCTGAAAACCTCTCAGAGCCTACTGAGTAGGCAGTCAACACAATGGGTCTGTTGACCAACAAAGGTTCTTCCTTGAAAGGAATCGCGTAACCTTCCTTAACGAAAAATACTGACCAATCTTCTGCTCCTCTTCTCTCCCGTTCTCTCCAAAATAGAGCCTCACTCCTACCAGTGCAAGGAGGACCTGTTCTTCACTTGCAGGCGGAAGGCTTTATTGTCGATTTCTTGGCTGGTCTGGTGAAGAAACGGAGATTGGACCTGGGTCTCTGACACCTTGATCTATTGCCGCGAAAGGATGCAGTCAGTAATGGGGACACATTCTTGGTACTCACAGGTATCTAGTCTCTTGGGCGTCTCGAATAGTGAGCAAGAGTCCTGGGTGCTCTTCTGCAGTTATAACGATATCTCACTCACTGTAGGAACTAGGTAACAGATGTTGAAGTTCTAAAGGTGAATATAAAAGTGCTGATCTCTGTAAGGAAGTCACACTCTTTGTCGTTAAAGAGCAACACAGCTCTCTTCTTTAGAATTACCATAATGCGTACAGTAATGCTAATGCGTACAGTAGTGCTAGTTCTTGTGTCCCACCATCTCTTAAGCCCTTATCGGTACATGATAGGACATTTAGCCAAACAGAAGGTACTTCTACAGGCAGCTGGGAATAACTCTTAATCTTCCTTGCTAAGGCGCCCACTGTCCAGTCCACAAAACTCAACACAGGCAGTCCCCAGGTTACGACGGGTTTGGCTTACGACGTTCCGAGGTTAAGGCGCTTTTCAATTATATTCATCATAAATTATTTCCAGGGTTACAACGCCTACAACGCTCATCTGGCACAAGAAATATGACACCAAAAATGCAAAATAATCAATATTTGAAGGTTATTTTGATGAAAAATGCAATAAGAATGCAATTTACATAGTTTTCAATGCACCTAAAGCATTAAAAGTAAGGTTTTCTTAGGATTTTTGATGATGTTCCGGCTTACGACGATTTTCGGCTTACGACATGTCTCAAGAATGGAACCCCCGTTGTAACCCGAGGACTGCCTGTACCTCAAAATCCTAAAGAGGTTCTTGAGTAAGGTGATCTTAGATGGCCTCGAGACAGCCAATCTCAGAAGAGGGATCTTCCCCAGTTTCGTACAACGAATACCTCCATCGAACTAGGTGAGAAGGGGATAACTAAATGAGGCTTTCCCTTGCTCCCTTTTCTCATCAAGCCAACTATCCCACTCACTAAAAGCCTTCCTGGCCAAGGAAGACAGAACCATCTTGGGAGCCACAGGCATAAAAAATCAACTTCCTCTTCATCATCCACTTCCAACTGAACAGGAGACAGCAGTGGATCCTTAGTATGCTGAGAAGGAAGGGAGACTTTCTTGAGAAGGCTGAAAATATCAGACAATTGTCATTGAATTACATC
>NC_087202.1:120484658-120519658 GCF_015104395.2 Macrobrachium nipponense
TCTCCCTTGAATCCTACTTTATCCTGCAGAGCATGTAATTCACTAATTCTCTTTGCCGTAGCTAAAGATAATAGGAATAGGCATTTTCTGGTGATGTCTCTAAACGATGCCAGATGAGGAGGTTCGAATCTTTCAGATGAAAGAAACTTGAGGACTACGTCTAGGTTCCAGTTCGGAGGTACTGGTTCCTTCGACCTTTGAAGTCTCAAATGGACCTATGAGATTGTGGAGATCTTTATCTTTATCTGCCAGATCCAATCCTCTATTCCTGAATACAGCCGAGAGCATACTTCTGTATCCCTTTATTGTGGATACGGCTAGATGAGATTTTTCTCTCAGGAATAGCAGGAAATCAGCAATTTCCGCTATAGAGGTAGTGGAGGAGGACAACTTCTTGGATCTACACCACCTTCTAAACACCTCCCACTTCGATTGGTATACTTTCGTAGTGGAGGTTCTGCGTGCTCTCGCGATCGCGCTTGCCACTTCGCGAGAAAAGCCTCTCGCTCTGACAAGTCTTTCGATAGTCGAAAGGCAGTCAGAGCGAGAGCGGGGAGGTTTTGATGGTACCTCTTGAAGTGTGGTTGTCTGAGAAGATCCGTCCTTCTTGGTAGGGTGGGATCTTGGAAAGTCTACGATCCACTCTACCACCTCCGTGAACCAATCCTGGGGTCCGGCCAAAAGGGGGCTATTAACGTCATCCTCGTCTCCTTTGACGCCACAAACTTTTTCATTACTAATCCCAGGATTTTGAATGGGTGGGGGAAAAAGCATATACGTCTACTCGAGACCAATTTAGCAGGAAGGCGTCTACCATAAGTGCTCTTGGATCTTCCACGACCGAGCAAAAGACTGGTAGCCTTTTGGAAATGAATGTTGCGAAGAGATCCACATGAGGTGTCCCCCACAGCGACCAGAGATCTAGACACACTTCCTCGTGTAGGGTCCACTCTGTATGAAGGACCTGGTTCCTCCTGCTGAGTCTGTCCGCCTCACATTCTTTACTCCCTGTACGAACCTTGTCAGAAAGGGAGGATGTCCTGTGAGACGTAACCAAAGCAATAGGTCTCTCGTCAGTTCGTAAAGGAACGAGGAGTGAGTCCCATCCCTGTTTCCGAATGTAGGCAAGTGCGGTGGTGTTGTCCACGTTTACTTGCACTACTTTGTTTGACACCAGAGGTTCTAGGACTCTTCAAAGCCAGATGCACGGCGAAGAGCTCTTTGCAGTTTATGTGCCAAGTCACCTGTGCTGGTTCCCAGGTGCCTGACACCTCTTCTGAGCCTAATGTCGCTCTCCAACCTTTCTCCGACGCGTCGGAGTACAACACTAGGTCTGGGTTCTGTGTTTTAGAGAGATCCCTTTGTTCTCTTCCAGAGGGGGCAACCACCATTCCATGGTGCGACTTTATCTCCACTGGAATGGGAAATACGTCCGAAAGTTGTCCGGTTTTCCAGCTCCAAGACTTCTTGAGGAAGAATTGAAGCGGACGTAAATGCAGTCTTCCTAGTGGGAAGAACTGTTCGAGCGAGGAAAGGGTCCCTAGAAGGCTCAACCATTCCCTCGCCGACGTATGTTCCTTCCCTAAGAAGAGAGAGACTATCCGCAAACCTTTTGCGATTCTCTCTTGCGAAGGAAATACTCGAAAACCCCGAGAATCCATCCGAATCCCCAGATAGACTAGGTCCTGTCTGGGGGTCAGCTGAGACTTCTCGAGGTTCACGAGCAATCCCAACGCTTTGATCAGATCTAGAGTTAACTTAGGTCCTCCAAGCACTGTCTCTCTGATCTGGCCCTGATGAGCCAGTCGTCCAGATACAGAGAGATATTTACTCCTTTGAGGTGAAGAAACCTCGCCACATTCTTCATCAGGCTTGTGAAGACCTGAGGAGCTGTGAACAGGCCGAAACACAAGGCTCTGAACTGAAAGATCCTTCCCCCCGTCATGAAACGGAGGTACTTTTTCGATGAAGGGTGGATCGGGACGTGAAAGTAGGCGTCCTGGAGATATAGAGACACCATCCAATCTCCTTGTCGTAATGACGCTAGGACTGAAGCAGAAGTCTCCATGGAGAACTTCTCCTTCTGAACAAATTTGTTCAGAGAGCTGACGTCCAGTACTGGTCTCCAGCCTCCCGAGGCTTTCGCAACCAGAAAAAGGCGATTGTAAAACCCCCCGGGGAGTTTTGATCAGTACTAGTTCTATCGCTCTCTTGTCCCACATTTGTTCCACCATCGATCGAAGAGTATCCCTCAGCACAGGATCCTTGTACTGGCTGATAGTTCCCTTGGTATTGACGTTAGGGGAGGAGTGTTCAGGAAAGGGATACGATATCCCTTCCTTATGATAGCCAATGAAGACGCGTCTGCGTTATCAGTGTCCAGGCCTCCACAAATCCCAGGAGCCTGGCACTACTGGTGCTTGGAGGAGAGAAAGCTTCATTTCCCTTTTTAAAGGGACGAAAGGCAGACCTACCTCTCTTCTCCGGAACCTTCCTTCTTGCGGGAGGTCTGGAGGTCGGACCACCTCGAAAGGGCTGAACAGATGTACTAGGTCCTTTCTTGTCAGATGCAGAAACAGGTTTCTTCTTCCTTGCTGACTGCGTCAGAAGATCCTGAGTCGCCTTCTCAGTTAAAGAATGCGCAATGTCCTTCACTAACTGAGAAGGGAACAAAAAGTCAGATAGAGGCGAATACAGAAGAGCTGCCCTCTGAGCGTGTGAGACTGCCTTGGTTAAGAAGGCCCCATATACAGTCCTCTTCTTTAGAAGGCCTGCTCCAAATAATGAGGAGATTTCAAAAGAGCCATCCTGTACCGCTTTGTCAATACAAGACAATATGCATAACAGGGCTTCAGGTTCGATTCCTTCCGAATCATGGGCTTTCTTGGACATCACCCCAAGGGACCAATCTAAGAAGTTGAAAACTTCCAATACATGAAAGAGTCCCTTGAGGAGATGGTCCAGTTCAGAAATTCCCCACGTAATTCTTGCCGAATTGAGACCTTGTCGACGTGAAGCGTCAACTAAGGTCGAAAAATCTGCTTCCGATGTAGAAGGGAGAGCAATACCCATATTCTCTCCCGTCTGATACCAAATGCCTCTTTTACCAGCTAATCTTGCTGGAGGCATGCAGAAGACTGTTCTCACTAAGTCTTTCTTAGACTTCATCCATGAGTCTAAGGATTGTAAGGCCCTCTTCATCGAAATGGTCGGGCTTCATTTTGAGAAAAGACGAAGGCTTCTTCGTCTTAGCACTCGAAAAGAGAGAGCGCGGAGAAGGAGGAGCGGCAGGAGTCAACTCGTCTCCATACTCCTCAAGAAGCAAGGTAGTCAAAACCTTATAGTTCGACAGTCCTTCTCTTCCCTGATATTCATCCTCCGAGTTTTCTTCCAACTCGGGATCTACATGAGTCTCCGCTCTCCTTTCCGTACGTTCCTCTTCTGGAGGAGACAAACTCCTAATAGGAGAGGGGCTAAGGGAATGATAATCTTTCCTCTTTCCCGCTTTAATAGCCTTGGAAGGCGCCACAAGCTCAGGCTTCTCTTGAAAATTAGAAGACGCTTCCCCCGCTTGAATGACGCTTCCGTTCGCAAGCGTCCTGGCTGACGTCTCTCGCTTACTTGTCTGCTGACGTCTTGATGACGCTTCGCGCCTGGAAGACGCTCCGCTCTCCAAAGGCGTCCTACTTGGCGTCACAATATTGGTCGGAGCGTCATGTCTATGAACAGTTTTCGATGACGCTTCCTGTCTAAAAGACGTCTTACGTCTCTCTGGCGTTACGAAACTTTCGTAAGCAACCGATCTCGCTCTCGAACCCGAAGCTTCTGTAAGATGTTTAGAAGCTTCACGTCTGCATGACGCTTCTCGTTTAGCAGGGGAGAGAGGACGAGACTTCTTAATTGGAAGCGCCACGTCCTTCCTACGAGGCGCTAAAACTCCCACTAGAGAGGACAGTTGCTCTTGAACTGCCATAATTATTCTCCTTGACGCTTCTCCCACGTCCACTGCATGACGCCTTTCGTCATCACTCGGGGGAGAAGTAGGAAAGGGTACTTCTGCGTACTCGTCAGGTGACGCTGACGCCACCTTCGCCTTCTTAATAGAAGAGGGAGCGTCATCTGAGAAACGCTCTGGGCTCGAATCTATTTCAGGTTCTTTAATATGACGCTTCAGCGGTCTCGACAAGTTCGACTCCTTCCACCCTCGTTTAGGTGAGGGAGAGGGAGAGGACGAGAAACACTCACGAAGGACTTTTCTTTTCCTATAGCGCCCTTGAGCAGCCTGCCACGAAGCAGAGCTAGCTGAAGGGACATCTGACGTTGGGGATTCCCACGACCTCCTTAAGGCTTTCGACTTTCCTTCTCTCTGGGCATGGGAGCTTGGAAGAGGTCTGAGGCCTGGGAGCGTCGCAGGGACGATCAAACGCCCCCTCCACAACACTGGGAGAACTCACTTCACTGTAATGCTCACTTTCACTAGCCTTACCTTGGAAGTCCGCCATCTTGGACTTCATGTCTCTAATTGTAGCTTTCAGATTGGCGATTTCCGAGGCCGAATCCGAAAGAACACTCTGAGAATGAGATACATAGGGAGAATCTAAATCAGTAGGATTAGAATTATCCGTGAAAGGCTCAATAGGCCTTGAACTCACACCTTTCAGACGTCTAACCCTATCCCTCTCTAACTTCTTCAAATAAGAAGTCAAAGTCTTCCATCTCTTCTGCATTTAATCCCTCGCAATTCCTTACAAGTATTATTAGCAGAACACTGAAACCCCTACATTTTACGGCATACAGGTGAGGATCAACCGAAGCTTTCGGTATCTCACCCTGCAGCCTACATTCACACACATTCTACACTCACAATTGAATCCAGACATACTGAGAAAAATCCAAGAGTAATTCCAAAAAAACAGTCCACAGTAGCGAATGAACCAAAACACGATCCAGATACGTCACCAAAAAGCCGAGAAACGATGATCAAAGGATGAAATATGAAATCTAAGTCAGGAGTAATAGCAACAATGTTGATACCACCGGACGACAGAGAAAATATGATAGAAAACGGGGATGGTTCCTGGTCCTGCCAGCCCAGGGCAGGCCGGTAGATCACCTGACCTACCTGTAGCGAGTGGCGCGAAATTTGAATTTCTGTCGGGGACGACGGAGTCTTAGCTATGTATATATCTGACAGGTAAGTTGATTGTATGAAAATAAAAAATTACTAAACCCAACCACTAAGTGCCCACAGCGCTCCAAGCACCAAGTCCCCTCAGACTCCCCTTGAACGCAACACCTGATATCTAGGGAAAAATACAGATGGGAAGGAAAAGCTTCCTACGCTTCCTCCCCGTAACAACCTGCCAGCCATGGATACCCTAATGCATTGCACTTATCGTAAATCACTTCCAAATTCTTCAAATAATGTTGCAAAGACCAATCAACACTTCCAATGGGTAGTCTGTAAAATAGACTAGATATACAAATTATGTATGTCTAAAAGACAATAATGTGGCTGGCTACTGATCTGTATCTTGTGAGCTTTAGCTCATACTAAATTTAGGTCCTCCTCTTCCACCTGCATATGGACATCCCTGATTAATTCCTTCAGGAAAAAAGCCAAGTCTAGACATGGCCTGGGACAGGTTTTTAACTGATTAGAGGACCCTTTAATCTTTTCTGTCTTGCCTAAATAGTATCTTAGTGCTCTAACTGGGCTGTGTCCTCTCTTCTTTTGATGACAAAAGAATGAAGCCACGTTTGTTAGGGTCTTCATTCTTGGCTAGAAAGCCCAATGTAAGGGAAAATACTGCATCTTGTGAGAAGCCTACATTCTTGTCAAGGGTGTGTATCTCGCTCGCTCTTTTGGCTGTTGCTAAAGCAAGTACGAAAAGGGTCTTCCTCGTAAGACTTCTAAGAGATGTGAAGAGGTTTGAATTTGGGTCCCAACAGCCACTCCAAGACCACATCCAGACTCCAAGTGACCGTTTCCGAGTCTTTGGACTTATTGGTATCGAAAGACCTTATGAGGTCCAAGATGTCCTGGTTGGTAGAAATGTCTAGACCTCTATGATGGAATACAGAGCTGAGCAATACTCTGTATCCTTAGATACAATATAAAATCTGCTATATTTGTCAAAGAAGTTAAAGAAGACGAGACATCGTATCTTCTGCACCAATCCCTAGAGATTGCCCATTTGGCGCCTGATAGACTGTCAGACAAAGATCTTCTGCACTTAGCGATATCCTCTGAAGCTGCTCCTGGAAATCCTTTTTGTCGGATGAGTTTCCTGACAGTCTGTAACCTGTCAGGGCCTGAGTGGACAATCCTTGAAGGAATCAGTTGAAGTTGGGTTGTAGCAGCCTCAGAAAATCTGTCAGTAGCAACAGTAAATCTGGGAACCACTTGTCGTGGCCAGAATACGGCTACCAGGGTGGTTGTAACATTGTTGTGGTTCCTGTTTATCATCTCTCTTTCTCTGTCGCCCAAACAAGTGAGTCCGGGACTGGTGAGCAATAAATCAGAAGTCTCTGATTCTTTGATGTTGCAAAAAGATGTAGTACTAATGGCCTCCCATATAGTTCCACAGACCCTCACACACCTGAGGATGAAGAGTCCATTCCATAGGGAGAACCTGTTTATGACGATTCAGGTCATCCGCAATCACGTTGAGTTTGCCCTGGATGAAACTGGTTACCAACTTTGTGTTGTTGTTGGAAGCCCATACAAGAAGGGTTCTCACTTCTTAATAAAGGGAGAATGAACGAGTCCCCCCCCTTACTTCTTTATAGATGACAGGGCTGTTGTGTTATCAGAATGAACCGTCACAATTTTGTCTTGTACTTCCTGAGAAAAATGTTGGAGGCCTTGTTGAATAGCTGACATCTCCTTTAGATTGACATGGCAGTGTTTCTGCTCTTCAAACCACGTTCTCGACACTTCTTGATCACCCAAAAGGGCTCCCCATCCTAGGTCGGATGCGTCTCCATAAAATTCTAAGTTGGGGTTCGACGGATAGAGACTTGCCCTAGGAAAGTCTGCTTTCTAAATTCCACCACCCGGGATCCTCCTTGATCTCTAATGACAGAGGAAAAATCACAGTTTTTGAAAGTAAATTGTATTTCTCCTAACTATACAAACCTGAGGTCCTTTACATAAGGAATTACTATTCAGCGCCAGCTGGACTGGTCATAAGATTTACTAACAAAGTAAATCGGCAGTAACTGCTTGTCCGATGGTCGGGAGTCCCGCCCGACAGGAGGTAAACATATCACTTTGCTTTAGGACCAGGAACAGAGTGAGGGGTGGCATGAGGTGGGACTAAATGTAAAGGACCTCAGGTTTGTATAGTTAGGAAAAATACAATTTACTTTCAAAAATTGTGATTTGTTCCGACACGTTATACAAACCCTCGGTCCTTTACATAAGGAAGACTCACTCATTGGTGGGTGGAATCTGAGTCTTGTGAACAGACTGGTGTTCGTCCAACCTGGGTTCCCTCCCTGGTCGTAAGAGCAAAGGGGGGGGGGGGGGGGGGGGGGGGGGAACCTAGCCTCTGTCCAACTGATCTGAGTGTGCACTGCAAGATCAGTAGTCAGACCTCCGGACCAATTCATAAGAGGGAGGTAAGCATACCTCTTATGAATAGCAAGCAAGAACTAGGTCCTGAGTAAGAAGCCAAATAAGTATTGGATTTGTTTCTTACTGGTGTCAGTGTCAGTTTCCCCCCATTGCTAGGAAAGGGACGGAAATAATGCTTCTATCCCTAATGAAAGGGATAGAATGGAGCTCGGTTATGTAGCTTACCTGCATCAACGTCCTGTCCAGCGTTGTGACGACCACTACCCTCTGCCCGCAAGGAGAGGGAAGAAAAGAGGAGGAAGAGGAGCCAGTCACTCTCTCATTCACTCTCTATTCATGCGGTATCAAAAGGACGAGATGCTACCTTGTCCTGTAAAGGAGCTGGTTAAGCTACATAACTTGTTGAGCAGCCACCACGGGTCCCAAGTAAAGGTGTCCAAGGGCCTGTGGGCAATATCCCGAAGGTAGAAGGAGGTGAAGGTGGTTCTGGTTGGACCACACCCCATGCCTTCAGCACCTGTGTAACGGACAAGTTCTTGCGAATGCATGGGTTGGGCCAGTGTCTCTGACTTCGTGGGCTCTCGTACAAAAGGTACTGGTGTCGGCACTCCTGTCTGAGTCGTACGCTTTCCTGATTACCTCATGAAGTCAGAAAGAAACAGTGTTCTTGGACATTTCTTCTTGGTCACCCCAGTGCTAGCGAAGAGGCCTCGACACTCAGGCCTGAGGTGTAGAGTTTTCTTCAGGTAGCGCCGTACCACCCTCACAGGACAAACAGCATCTCTTCCGCATCATATCAGGGAAGTCTTCTAGGGAAGGGATCGTGAAGGACTCGAACCTGGCGTCAGAGACCGAAGAGTTCTGAGTCTTTGCTATGAAATCGAGCATAACCGATCGCCATCCCCTCAAGTGTTTAACATCAAAGGAACACCGCGAAGTTCTCCAACTCTCTTCGCCGATGCCAGGGCCAGCAGAAAGACAGTCTTGAGGGTCAGACTCCTGTCTGACAACTCCCGGAGAGGCTTGTAGGGTCCATGAGTCAAACTCTTAGGACAAGTCACATCCCACCCCGGGGGCTGTGTTCCTGGTGGGCAAGACCTCTCGAAGTTCCTCATTAGGAGAGATATTTCCATGGATGAGGAATATCAACTCCTCGCAGTTAAAGGACCAGAGCCAGGGCAGTGCTGTATCCTTGACTCCTCTAGGCGAAGAAAGATGAGGAGATCCACTATCTGCTGAAGAGTGGCTCTGAGCATTGAGAGACCCTGTCTACGACACCAACCACAAAAGATGGACCACTTTCCCTGGTATACTGCTGCAGAAGACTGTCTGAGGTGTCCAGCCATCTCTGTTGCTGCTTGGCGAGAAGACCTCTCGCTCGCAGAAATGGTGCATAACCGCCAGCCATGAAGACACAGGGAATGAACTGCCTGGTGGTACTGTTCTACATGCGGTTGACACAGCAGGTTGTGCCATGGGGGCATCTCTCGCAATGCCTCCGAGAGAAGAGCCAACAGGCCCGGAAACCAAATGGCGAGTGCCACCAAAATCATATTAAGATTACTGGTGACGAGGTTGGCCACGGATGTTGGAACGCATCCTCTGCAGCTGCTCAAGGGTCTGGCACAACTGAGGAGAAATTCAGGTTTTCTGTTGTGCCGGGTGGGGAAGAGATCCATTACTGAACGCCCCCACAGGTCGAAGAGCCTTTCCGCCTCATCTGGGTGAAGAGACCATTCGGTCCGTATCATCTGATTCTGGCGGCTGAGATTGTCTGCCACTACATTCTTCTTACCTGGAATGTGTCTGGCTGACAGCTCTAGCGAGTGAGAAACGGCCCACTCGTGCACCTGCATCGTCAACTGGTGCAACGGGAGGGACACTAGGCCCCCACTGTCTGTTGACGTATGCCACTAACTTGGTGTTGTCGCTCATCAATACCACCGAGTGTCCCTTCAGTCATTCCCAGAACTCTCGGAGTGCGAGGAATGCAGCCCCGAGTTCCAGGAAGTTGATGTGAAGGTGGTTGTCGTGATGGTTCCACACTCCTGTAATCAGCAACTCTTCCAGGTGTGTGCCTATTAAGAGGTTCCTGTCGTGTAGGCAACAGGCCAGGTCCTCCCTACTTCCTCCGTGAGAGGAACCAGGAAGGATGTGGATCCCATGCCTGTGAGCAGCACTCCTTTAGTTTCACTGAAGAGACTGCAGGTGAAGACCCCCGTGACCAATCACGACTTGCCACTGCTGCGCTGACTGTTTCTGTGTAACAGGAAACGTCTGGCTGCCTCCCTGAACCTGCTGATTTGCGAGTCTGCGGGGAAGACTCGTGCTGCTACAGATCAATCAGCATGCCCAGGTACTTTGTCCTCTGCTTGGGTTTGAGATCTGACTTCTCGATATTTACCACGATCCCCAGATCGCGGCAAGTTGAGGGGTTGATCTCTGTCCTGTAGCAACTGCGAGCAGGAGCTTGCTAAGACCAGCCAATCGTCAAGACCTCTTCAGATGTATCCCGACCAAATGGGCCCAAGCTGGAGTGAACACTCCAGGGGGGTTATGTCTGAAGGTGGACCGGGTGTTCTGTCAGCAGGTGAGGGGGAACGCCGTCCCTATCGTTTCCCTCTATTCACCTTATGCTTAGCTCCACCTCCTGTGAGAGAAGGAGGGTTGAGAGGAGGGCTGACGCTCACTTTTTGAAGCGAAAGAGGAAGGCTGGGTGATCTTACCTTGCTCTACCCTCGATGGTGCTGACGTCTTAGGAGCGGAGAAAGCGCTAGCCAACTCTGAGGCTTGGCCACAGTTGAACAAGACTGTCCAGAAGTCTTCGTTAATGCCTGGTGTACTCAATGGTCACTATTCTCAGCTCTCCGATTTTCCACCGTAGCGTCCACCATCTCTCTGGGGAAGAGGGAGGAGGAAGTTGCGTAGACCCAGTGTCACCTCTCGACCGGCCGCTCTGGTTATGCGAGTCAGGACTGGGTCCCGTCTCCTCCGAACAAGGTTGGCTGTCTGGTGGGCAAGGTAGGAGATGGCCCTACCTCCAGACTAGCTGAGTCCCTCAAACGCTGAGTCTTCCTCGGGAACGACAGGTCCCGAGGAGGCTGCGACTCTGGATACCGTGAGGGACCAGATTCAGTCAGGAGATGGCCCAGAAAGCTGCCATGGCAGTGGATTCCAAGGCCGATGCCACTTGCTGTGAGAACCAGAGGTTCTCAAACAGCAGGTGAAGAAGAGGCACTCCCAGAGTTAGACGAGCTATCTCCGGATCAACCTGCTTGGTCGGCAATGGGTCTACACGAGGCACTAAAAGCGCCGCAGACAAGGCAGAAGAGGGGGAAGCAGCATGTTTGACCTACTGGACCTGAGTGAGTCCTCCTGTCCGGAGACAAGGGCGTTCACCTGGTCCAACACACTGTCGGTCAAGGAAGACGGGGGGGTGGGGTAGTCCCACTGTCACTCTGGGTTCTTCTTAGGACCCCAGAACGACTCCAACCTCGATGGAGGGTCAGAGGGAGCAAACCACCGATCCTTCCCTAAGGTTGTTGTGCTGACGAATCAGTGCAATGACCTCTGCAATGACCTCTGTATCTCAGGGGTGATCGTGTCCAGAGGCAGTGGATCATCAGGTCCATCCAGGCCGATCACCTTCCAAGACACTCTTCCTTCAGGAGGAAGAACCTTGCCAGACCCCTCATGGTCTCCTCCAACCATTGAGTGTACGATCTGCTTGGTCCAAGGGCCGAGCCAGGCTCGTAGGCTCTTGTGGCTGGACTGTAAGGAGCGCACTCCTCACGGTCACTCCTGTTCGCCTCGCTCCTCCCGGTGTAACCTGAGGAGGTTGAAAGGACAGGTAAGGGAGACCTGATGCTCCTACCCTGGCTACCAGCAGAACTGGCAGGCTGGAAGGACTGCAGGCGATCACCATCCCGCAATGGCGATATAACTGCAGGTCTGGACCAGTGGTCTCCATGCAGAAAAGTGCTGGACCAAGGACAGTAGTGTCGGTCTCGTGTGTCAGGGGAGCTGCTACCAGTCGTGTGAGCCGCCCAGTTCCGGTGGGAGCAACGGCTGGGTGACTGGCAGTGTTCACTAATGCGGTGAGAGCGAGCACCGTCCTCACGAAGCGCCACAGTACCAGAAGCAGCCGAGGCTGGTCCTGGTGGCCAAGGGGGGGAACCTCTTTACAGCCTCAACACGTGGACGGTCTGGTGGGATCATCACGTCAACCCTGGGAACTGGGGGATCAATGCAAGAGCGATCACCTGTCTGGCAAGTCACCTGGAGTGACTCCTACCAAACTCCTACCAACATTCCGCTCCGTGCCTGGATCCTGACGGTGAGCAAGCTCAGTCATTCTGGTTCCTGGCTGCACGATCACCAGTAGGTGACCGTACACTTGGTGAAACTCACGAGCGGCTGAGACGGTTCCCAGTCCGGAGGTGAAGGGCTCTGGAGCCCGGAGCAGAGTTACCAGCAGTAGCTAGTACCTCCACGGTCCCCGTCTTCTTCTTCCTAGGGAAGGAGAGGCGGGCCCCATTCCCGGAGGAACGGGAGGACCAGCGGAAGACCCATCTGTTCCACCGGAGCAAGACAGATGAGTGTACACCAGGTGCTGTGGTGAAACAGCCCCTGAATACTCGGAGTGACCAGTAAGAACTCAGAGATTGCCATACCTGCTAAAGATCTCTGCCCGCGAAGGCAGACACACCTGAGGGAGCAACAGTCGGGTTTAAAGAGGGGGGGGGGGGGGGTCCTGTTCGCTCAGGGGGGGAATGATCTCACCCTGAGCGGACCGAAGTCCCAAGTACAACTCCAGATTGGGGTATCGCCTCCTTCCCTCTGCACTCGACAAATCATGCGAAGAGGTGGAGAGGACACATCCCCCGAAGGGGAGAGCCATACGCGGGAGCTGACGAGGAGGGAGAAAAGAAGATAACATGTCGGTCACCAGAGGAGTCGAGGGAGAGCTTTCCAATGACACCTTGGCGGCTCTACACGGCTTCTTCCTCTTCCGTACAACTCCCACTGCTTCTACGACCAAGAGAGAGATATCACAAGTTAATGACCGAGAGCATTCATGCCCTCGGCATCTACTACATAAAGGATGAGGTCCACGGCATCGCTGCACCTGAAAGCCCGACACTTATGCCTCCCACTCCAGGGCACATTCTCTGGATGGAAGGGGGGACTGCATGTTACAATCAGCGATGCACTTTCACAAATAACAAATAAAAAATAATAATAAGAGTACTTACAATCACTTCCACACTAAGTATTCTAAGAGAAACAGGTTGAAAAGTATTCCTAAGCTTTGATAATCTCATGACAGAGGCGGGCAGAGAGTCTTCACCCAACAACGGTCGAAAGTAAAGTGATATGTTTCCCTCCAGTCGGGTGGGACTCCCGACCATCAGACAAGCGGTTACTGCCGAACTACCTTGTTAGTAAATCTTACGACCGGTCCAGCTGGCACTGAATAGCAATTCCTTATGTAAAGGACCAAGGGTTTGTATAACGTGTCAGAACAAATGAACGTAGCTTGGTGTTCCTTGCTGCCTCAGCTGGCTCGTAGGTAAAAATGAAGGGGTCTCATGTGTAATCTTCCTAAGTGGACAAACTGTTTTATCAAGGCCAATATTCCCAACAGGATCATCCATTAGTTCGCTGGGCATGTTCGATGTGCAAGAAACTCCTTCACTTTTTCCATTGGGGGATTAAGAAACCTGAAAACTCCGAGTCTATCACCATCCCCAAATATATAATCTTCTGAGAAGAAACCAGCTGGTTCTTCTAAAAGTTGATGAGTATGTATGTCCCGTTCTTGGGCTAAAAGAATCGTTCTCTTGATGTCCTCCCTGCACCTGCTCTGTCTGTGAACGAAGAAACCAATCGCACAGAAAAAGGAAAAAGGATAAGTTTATTCTCTACAGGGGTAGCCATTTGGAGTGAGGGGAGAGGATTCTCGAAAAAACTTTTGGAGCGATTGAGAGCCCCAAGCATAAGGCTTTGAACTGGTACACTCCTCCTTGAAATGATATTGTAATGATACAATAAGTTTGTTCATACTTACCTGGCAGATATATATATAGCTGTATTTTCCGAAGTCCGACAGAAATTAAAAAAAAAAAAACTTACGACACACGTAGTGGGAGTCAGGTGGTTAGTACCCATTCCCGCCGCTGGAGGCGGGTATCAGGAATCATTCCATTTTCTATTCATAATTTTATTTCCACTGTCTCCTGAGGGGAGGTGGGTGGGGGGTACTTAATTATATATATCTGCCAGGTAAGTATGAACAAAACTTAATTGTATCATTACAATATCATTTTGTTCATGAAACTTACCTGTCAGATCTATATATAGCTGAATCCACCTTTGGTGGTAGGGAGTAGACAGAATAGAAGATTTTAGGAAACATATATATGCAGATAAATGATATCTTGATTCCTTACCTGTTAGCATAGCTGACTTCGTGGTTACTGCCGCGTAAGTCTGCTTGTGCTATTAGAGTTGCCAGCGAGGTAGAGACCTATATAGCTGTGCACTCAAGATGATCTGTCAACGGGGGCGTGACCACGATGTGACTAGACCATTGACCATACAATGAGGGCAACGAAGTAAAAAACCACCTGGCCTAGTCTACCAAAGGTATATACCACTAAACTAGACTAAAGAAGGGAGATCCGCCTCGGGCGGTCAACCCCACAACCAAAAAACACACACGATTAAAAGCTCACCTAACCACTAAAGGAAAGGATGAGTGCTACCCTCCTGCCCCCAAAACAGTGTTCTGCCGCGACGTTATGGTCCAAGCGACGAGCAATGTTCGTATGTCGCTTTCACCTCCCGCAGGTAGTGTAAGCGAACACCGAGTTGCTCCCCGCCAATATTGTGGCACTCAAAATGTCACTGAGTGCCATATTCCTGTGAAAGGCTATCGAGGTCGAAATAGCCCTCACCTCGTGGGCATTCACTTTTAACAGCTTCATGTCACTATCACTACATGTGGAATGAGCTTCCTTAATGGTGTCTCTCAAGAAGAAAGAAAGCGCGTTCTTTGACATGGAAGATCGGGCTTCTTAACCGAGCACCACAAGTTGCCCGAAGGTCCTCTACAGTCCTTCGTTCTGTCTAGATAGAATTTGGAGAGCCCTGACAGGGCACAGGACTCTCTCTGGCTCATTACCCACGATCTCTGTCAAACCCTTGATTTCAAATGTCTTGGGCCAAGGGTTGGACGGGTTTCGTTCTTTGCTAAGAACATAGGCTTAAAGAACAGACAGCATCAGAGTTCTTAAACCCAACATGCTTGCTTTATAGCCTGGATCTCACTAACTCTCTTCGCCGTCGCCCAGAGCAGTTAGAAAAAGTGTCTTCCTTGTAAGGTTTCTAAGCAAAGCTAAGTTGAGCGGTTCAAAAATACTGGACGTCACTTAAAACTTTAGAACAATGTCTAAGTTCCAAGAAGGGACTCTTGGTTGAGGTACCTTCGAAGTCTCGAAAGACTTAAGAAGATCATGAAGGTTCTCTGTTGTTGGCTAAGTCCAGTCCTCTATGCCTAAATAAAGACTACGAAAGCACACTTCTGTAGCCTTTTATCGTAGGCACCGCTAAGCGAACTTCATTTCTCAAGTAGAGAAGGAAGTCTGCGATCTGGCTCACAGAGGTAGAGGTGGAGGAAATGTCTTTCTTCCTGCAGCTCCGGAAAACAGCCCACTTGGATTGGTATACGGCAATAGAGAAGGTCTTCTTGCCGTTGCGATTGCTTTCGCCACTGGTCTTGAAAAACCCCTCGCTCTGGCCAACTTCTGGATAGTCTGAACGCAGTCAGGACTCAGAGGGGAGGTGTGTGATACCTCTCGAAGTGGGGCTGTTTGAGTAGATCTATCCTTGGAGGCAAAGTCCTCGGAAAGTCTACAAGAAAGGACATGACCTCTGTGAACCAGTCGGTCGCTGGCCAGAAGGGGGCGATGAGAGTCCATCCTCGTTCCCCTCTGATGCCTGCGAATTTTCTTATTACTTCCCCTAGGATTTCTTGAACGGGGGAAAGGCATATACCGTCTAGGTCCCGTCCAGTCCCAAAGAAGGGCGTCTACTGCTACTGCTCCTGGGTCTAGCACTTGGTGAGCAGTACAGCGGGAGTCTCGTTGTCCTGGAAGTTGCGAAGATGTCTACGAGAGGACATCCCATAACTTCCACACCTCTGGCATATTTCCTGATGAAGGTCCACTCCGTCGGCAGAAGTTGACCTTGTCGACTGAGCAGATCTGCACGGACGTTTTCTACCCCTGATATGAATCTCGTCAGTATAGAGATACGTGTGCCTTCGCCCATAACAGGATCTCCTTTGCAAGGAAGAACAGGGATCGAGATGGGTCCTCCCCTGTTTCTTGAGGTATGCCAGGGCTGTGGTGTTGTCCGAGTTGATCTGCACCACATTGCCGGAGACTTCGTTCTGAAAGAACTGGAGCGCCAGATGAACTGCTGCCAGCTCCTTGAGGTTTATGTGCCAGGACACCTGTTCCCTTCTCCAGGTGCCTGACACTTCCTTCCCCCCCAGTGTTGCTCCCCACCCCGTGGAAGACGCGTCGGAAAACAACACTAGGTCGGGGTCTGAAGCTTGAGGGAAAGACCCTCTGCGAGCTTCAAAGGGTCGGTCCACCATCTTAGGTGTTCCTTTACCTCTTCCGATAACACCAGAATCGAATCCACAGTGTTTTGGTGCTTCCAATTGTCCGCAAGGAAGAATTGAAGAGGTCTGAGGTGCAACCTCCCCAGGGAAACAAACTTCTCCAGTGAGGAAATGGTCCCCAGCAGACTCATCCATTCCCTCACCGAGAATGATTCCTTCCCCAGAAAGGTTGACACTTTGCTTAGGCAATCTAGTTGTCGCCCCTGGGACGGAAAAGCCCGAAAAGCCACTGAGTCCATCTGAATCCCCAGATAGACTAAAGACTGAGAAGGGTCAGATGTGACTTTTCGAGGTTCACCAGAAGCCCCAGGGACTTTGTAACGACAAAAGTCGTGTGAAGGTCCTCCAGACACCGGTCTTTCGAGGAGGCTCGTACGAGCCAGTCGTCCAGGTAGAGAGAGATCCTGACATTGGAAAGATGAAGCCACCTCGCAATGTTCTTCATCAGTAGGGTGAATACCATGGGAGCAGTGCTGAGTCCAAAGCAGAGAGCCCTGAATTGAAACACTTTTCCTTTGCAGACAAACCGCAGGAATTTCCTGGACTGGGGGTGGATGGGGACGTGGAAATACGCGTCCTGGAGATCTAGTGAAGCCATCCAATCCCCCGGTCTCAAGGCTCCCATCACTGACTGAGGTGTCTCCATCTTGAACCTCTGCTTGATGACAAAGAGGTTCAGGTTGCTGACATCGAGTACTGGTCGCCATTCCCCCGACTGCTTTGGCACCAGGAACAGTCTGTTGTAAATCCGGGGAATTCAAGTCGGAGACCTGTTCTACGGCGTGTTTCACGATCATCTGGATCTAACAGATCGTAAGCACGTTGCTTTTCTCCCCGCTAGGAAGGAGGAGAGACATGTCCTGGGTTGTCGTAGACAGCGGGGGTGGTTTCAGGAACGGGTGATCCGGTAACCCTCTTTAAGATGTCCACGGACCATTTGTTGTCCGCACCTCTCTCTTCCCAGGCTAGCGCAAAAAGCTAAGCCTGGCTCCAACCGGTGACTGAAGGACTTCTGCTTCACTTCTTGTTCTTGGCAGCGCCGTGGCTCTGCCTCTGGACGTGCCTCTTCCTCGAGGCTGGTCTCGAGGAAGAACTACCTCGAAAGGGCTTCGATTTCTTGAGAATCGAAACTCCCGAGGACGAAGGAAACCGCAGGTCTCCTTGAAGATTGTGCGAGGAGATCTTGCGTGGCCTTCTCCTGTAGACTGGTCGCAATGTCTTTACCATAGCCTGGGGGAAGAGATGATCCGAAAAAGGAGCGAAGAGCAAGTCTGCTTTCTGTGACGAGAAACAGATTTCGCTGTAAAATTGCAAAACAGGGATCTCTTCTTCAAGAGCCCTGTGCAAAAGTGAGCTGTAAGCTCCTCCGAACCATCTCTGACGCCTTGTCCATGCACGACATTACACTGGACAGCTCCCCCAGACTAATCGAGTCGAACTCCTAGACTTGGCATCCAGAACTCCCAAACACCAATCTAGAAAGTTGAAGACCTCTAACGTCCGAAAGAGGCCTTTAAGGAAGTGGTAGTCCATTTCCGTAGTCGACCATGAAACTTTCGAAGAGGACAGGGTGAGACCTCCTCGAGGCATCCACAATGCTGGCAAAGTCTCCTTGGGCTGACGAGGGAAGTCTAATACTACGTCTTCTCCGTCTCATACCAAATGCCAGCCTTCCCACTAAGTCTCGTGGCAGGGCAAAAGAAGTCTTTCCCTGAGACTTCCTTTTCTCCATCCATCATGGACCTTACGAAGAGCCCTCTTAGTTGAAAGGGACTTCTTCATCCTGACGAATGCCGAGACCTTGATTGCTTGGACGAAGAAAGTTGTGAAGGAGGAGAGCGAGGAGCTTCCGGGTGAAACGTCTCTCCAAACTCTGATTGAAGAAGGCGGGTCAAAACCTGGTAGTCGAAGAGACTGCCGCCAAAGGTTTCTCGTCATCCACTTCAACCGAAGCGTCACTAACCTGTCTTCCGACACAGGTGAGTTAGGAGGCAAAAAGGCTGGACCAAGACTATTCTGGTCTAAGTTTCCCACGAGGCGCGTTGCTGTGAAGTGGAAGGTAAAGCTGACTCATTAATAGAAACTCGGTCGTATCTCTAAGACCGGAGCAACTTGCAAAGACTCATCACAAACAGGTGGGAGGCGACGAAACTCCACATCTTCGTCCACCCGAGCGTCCGCTGGCGCACACCTGGCGTCCACTGGCGCACACCTGGCGTCCACTGGCGCATACCTGGCGTCCACTGGCGCATGCCTGGCTGCAACTAGCGCGGGATTGACGCGGTCCACTCGCGCGCTGCTGGCGTCCGTTGGCGCACGCTTGACGTCCACTGGCGAGCGAATAACATTAACTAAAGGCTGCGCTTAACATCTCGTGAGCGCGCTCTGCTTCTGCTGGAGCACTCTTAGATGCAACTGGCATTCGCTTGGCTTCCGACCGAGCGTCAGGTACGTGAACTTGCACCGAAGCGTTACGCAAGTATCAAGCTCTCGCACCGCAAGCTTACGAGCGGGTAATACCGCTTCATGCGCCGAGCGAGCAAAATCCTCTTCACGTCCTCCAGAGAGCCGCTGGGAGTCGCACGAACTCTAGCAGGCGAAGAAAGTGGAGAGATAGACGAGCGAGGAGAGGGAGAGAGACCTTCTAGATCTCTTCACAGGCAGACGGTCATCCATTTTCTTCCTGGGACGTGGTTGCGTCCCTTTCTTAGCAAGAGCATCAGCAAGCTGTTGCTGCAAAGAGCGCAGGATCTTCTCAGTAGGAGAGGATTCCTTGTCAGGTGACGGGCTGATCCTGTGAGAAGGCGAGGGGCGAGGGGACGCCTTCTTCCTTCTCCCAGAAACTGCCGTAGCACGCGCTCGAGAGCGACTGGGCGCTCAACAAAGTCATCATCCGATGACTCCTTACGCTTCTTCTGTGGCGGGAAGGCTGCGAACACACTCTCAGGCGATGATCGCCTCTCGAGAGCCAAAACTGGACGTGAAGCGTCACGATCACACGCTCCTTTTCAAGCGGGCGTGAAATAGAATGAGAGCTCCACCCCTTGTGCGGGGAGGAAGCCTCTGAAGAAGAGAAACACTCTTTCAGGAGGCGTGCACGCGCACGCTCCTGGCAGTCTGTGTAACGTCAACAGATACTGCCGAAGGCACGTCAGATCGGTGGGCGTTCCCCGTAACCCTCCTGCGGCTTTTCGACATGCCCTCTCCCTGAAACCTGGGAGTCCGGCAGCGGTCTAGGCCTAGAGGCGAAATGGGGCCGATCTGACGCACCTTCACCAACGAAGGAGCACTGTCACTGCACTTTGCACCTTCACTTTTGCCTTCTAAGGCGAAGCACTTTAGATTCTAAATTACGAATCGATCTAAGATAAGTGTAAGGGTATTACCCTCTACAGACACTGTTTCAGGCCCGGGAAGGCAACACTACAGGGTTAGGAGTAGTGATTAAAGGAGGGTTAGTAGGAGAAACATGAACTTCTTGCCGTTTACCTTGAAACGCTCCTGGAGGAAGACCCTCCTTAACCTATCCCGTTCAAGCTTACGCAGATAGGACTCATACGCTCTCCATCCAGGAATCAGAAAGACACTCACATTCCTTGCAGCGACTTTCATACATGCAATCATGCTCTCTGCAACTCTTACACAAAGTATGAGGGTCTACTGATGCTTTCAGTAGCCTACCTCGACAATCACTCTTGGTACAAAACCTGGCGCTAGCCAGAACTAGAACCAGACATCTTATTTAAAGAGAAATCAAAGCCAAAATCAATCAAAGTCCACAATTAAACGTGTGCCTAGCCACCGATCCAAAAGTCAAGATACCAAAAAATCAAAAAGGGGTACTATAGTAGCCAAGTTTCCTAAAGTTCAAGACGGAGGTGCTGAAAACTGTGTTTACAACACCGGCGACAGAAAAATTATGAATAGAAAATGGAATGATTCCTGATACCCGCCTCCCACGGCGGGCTGGGAATACTAACACCTGACTCCCACTACGTGTGTCATAAGTTTTTTTTTTTTTTTTAATTTCTGTCGGACTTCGAAAATACAGCTATATATATATCTGCAAGGTAAGTTTCATGAACAAAATATAAAGCAAGGATATTTCCTGGACCTCTGATGTACTGGGATGTGGAAGTATGTCATCCCTCATGTCTATGGATGCCATCCAGGTCGCCCTCTTGAATGGATGACATGACAGATTTGGGCTGTCTCCTTCCTGAACTTTGTCTTTTTCAAAAAGAGGTTTATGGAACTCACATCCAACGTGGGCCTCCATCCCCGACGTCTTGGGGAACACAAATAGATGATTGTAAAACCCCGCTTCTTGATGTTTTCCACTTCCTCAATTCCTCTTTTCTCGAGTAGGGAAGCTATTTTGCACAAGTGCTGAAAACTCTCAGAGCCTATGAGTAGGCAGTCAACACAATGGGTCTGTTGACCAACAAAGGTTCTTCCTTGAAAGGAATCAACGTAACCTTCCATAACGAAAAATACTGACCAATCTTCTGCTCCCTTCTCTCCAAAATAGAGCCTCACTCCTACCAGTGCAAGGAGGACCTGTTCTTCACTTGCAGGCGGAAGGCTTTATTGTCGATTTCTTGGCTGGTCTGGTGAAGAAACGGAGATTGGACCTGGGTCTCTGACACCTTGATCTATTGCCGCGAAAGGATGCAGTCAGTAATGGGACACATTCTTGGTACTCACAGGTATCTAGTCTCTTGGGCGTCTCGAATAGTGAGCAAGAGTCCTGGGTGCTCTTCTGCAGTTATAACGATATCTCACTCACTGTAGGAACTAGGTAACAGATGTTGAAGTTCTAAAGGTGAATATAAAAGTGCTGATCTCTGTAAGGAAGTCACACTCTTTGTCGTTAAAGAGCAACACAGCTCTCTTCTTTAGAATTCCTAATGCGTACAGTAATGCTAATGCGTACAGTAATGCTAGTTCTTGTGTCCCATCTCTTATGCCCTTATCGGTACATGATAGGACATTTAGCCAAACAGAAGGTACTTCTACAGGCAGCTGGGAATAACTCTTAATCTTCCTTGCTAAGGCAGCCCCACTGTCCAGTCCACAAAAACTCAACACAGGCAGTCCCCAGGAGGTTACGACTGGGTTTGGCTTACGACGTTCCGAGGTTAAAAGGCGCTTTTCAATTATATTCATCATAAATTATTTCCAGGGTTACAACGCCTACAACGCTCATCTTGGCACAAGAAATATGACACCAAAAATGCAAAATAAAATCAATCAAATTTGAAGGTTATTTTGATGAAAAATGCAATAAGAATGCAATTTACAGAGTTTCAATGAGCACCTAAAGCATTAAAAGTAAGGTTTTCTAGGATTTTTGATGATGTTCCTTCCCCCCCCCCCCCGGCTTACGACACGATTTTCGGCTTACGACATGTCTCAAGAATGGAACCCCCGTTGTAACCCGAGGACTGCCTGTACCTCAAAAATCCTAAAGAGGTTCTTGAGTAGGTGATCTTAGATGGCCTCGAGACAGCCAATCTCAGAGAGGGATCTTCCCCAGTTTCGTACAACGAATACCTCCATCGAACTAGGTGAGAAGGGGATAACTAAATGAGGCTTTCCCTTGCTCCCTTTTCTCATCAAGCCAACTATCCCACTCACTAAAAGCCTTCCTGGCCAAGGAAGACAGAACCATCTTGGGAGCCACAGGCATAAAAAATCAACTTCCTCTTCATCATCCACTTCCAACTGAACAGGAGACAGCAGTGGATCCTTAGTATGCTGAGAAGGAAGGGAGACTTTCTTGAGAAGGCTGAAAATATCAGACAATTGTCATTGAATTACATCACCTCTTGTATATAGAGACGGATTCCTAGTAGAAGCAGGAATATCTGGCGTCACTCATCTGGTCTCCGAAGACAGGTGTGTAGCAGGAAAATCTGGGTGAGCAGAAGGTGTTGTGCCGATACTCAGCAAATTCTTAATCACAGACCTCTTCTCATAAACTGGTGATCAAAGGAAAAATCTTGTGTCAGGTGCCCCTGGGTGTTAATTGGCACTCAGGGGTCACAGGCAGCTCCACTGCTTTTGACGCTCTCTAATGCCGCTGGGGGTTCGGGCACCATCAGGAGCTCTCTAGAGGACAACGATGAATGTTTTGACAAGGAGTGCTTGGACGCTATCACAGGCCGATCCAAGGAGAAACATTCAGGGGAGTCCAAAGAACTGCAAGACGGTTGCTCTGGCTCCCTTAATCTCTTGCACGTCACTGGGAGTACAAATAGAGTCTGATGCATTTCAATGGCCGCAATTCATCACTAAAGTGCCACTGGTGCCTATTCTTAGGACTGCACCCCTCAGAAATCAAAGACAGCCTCTGTACTTCCTTTTGGATGCCTTTCCAGTGGCTATATTTCATCATAACCTCGGATGCATCAGGTCCGACTGAGGCGACAACTGTCCATGGGCAGTCCCCACCGACCTCCCTATGGTCTTCGGCATGACAGTTCCCAGATGTAGGGGGGTGCGTCAGTGACTTTTGCCTAGGAGCGTTGGTGGAATGAACAGCTGCCCCCTCCACTGGCACTTCACAAACACCATGTCTATTTTTCCCTTTAATTATCAGGACAGGCACCTAATTTGCTAACTCATACACTGCTTCTGCAAATAACACCATTTTAGTATCAGAGACTTTAATTAATCTTCGATCTGAGGCTGGCAAGAGGGTCAGGGTCAGAAGCAGGGGAGCTGGATGCAGGAACAGGTAAATTAGTCAGAGATATGGGAACGGGTGACAAAGTGGGAGCAGGCATAGAGATACATACTTAGATCTAAATGATCTATTGACTTAGACTCGGCTCTAGCAGCCACCTCAAGTCTCGTATCTCTCCGATTTAGATAAGTGGGAAGATAACAATTTCCACTATTTTGCATCCCACCCTTCACATTCGTTGCAAGTCTCATCACTAGAACACTCTTGTCCCCTGTAATCAATGCACAAAGTGTGCTAGTCATACTTCTTTTTTTGTCAATCGGGTATTACAGCCTTTGTTGCTATAACTTATGCTAGCAAAACAAGTTAAAATTAAGTCAAATACTGTTAAATCATGAAATTATTGTCTCTAATCACAACTGAAATATAGTTGAGAGCCCTCAGGAAACACAATTGACTAGGGTAAAATACCAAATGGCCAGCCTCTACCATAGCAAGATCAACTTCCTGAAAACTGGAAATTATGGCTTTAATTTGTCACTTGGGAGAGAAAACTTACTCAAGAGGAAAGTAGAGGTCATGATGTGTTGCTTCGATGAATACTGGCTCTTGACTAATGTCTATCCTGGGTTACAGGATGTGTTAGAGTACTTTTTCGGGAAGGTGGTCATGCTACGGTAGATGCTGCCCATTCGGTATTTTACCCTATATGATGAAGTTGTTCCTTTCTTAACAGTTTAACTGGGCGGGGTAATTATCTACATATACCAACACTAACACTAGCGCTACTGCAATTTTCAAATCTTACAAGCTACCAAAGAGTGAAACTAGTGAAACTTTATGCAATGTAATTATACGGTAAGTTACATAGGTATATATAAAACTCTGCAGTAGATCTAGGGTACTTATCTGCGGCAGCCTAGACTATGGCAGTTGCAGTTTTTCTATGCAGTTTTACCTACTGAACAAGAATTTTAAGTAATATTTATTCGGACGACTGTAATTAACCCCTGGGGGCCAGTACTAAACATGGTGAAATACATTGGACACCCCAATCGCTAGTGAATGTTGTATCCCCGGTTACGTTCCTTGCAGTCCATGTGGAATGCTTCTGTAGAAATACCAACTGCTTCTGTGAGTAAACAGCTCATCTTTTTTTCAGATTTATCCTATCAAAAAGTGGCTGCTGAAGAACAAGGGCCTCTACCAGGTTCCTACTTGGTTCCTAGGAACACTACTCTATTCGTATAAGGTTCATTGTTTTTTTACAATCTCCGCTTCTGTAAGTAGATTAACGCATAATTTCTTTTAGCAGCTACCTAGTATACTACTTCTGTTTGCAAATCTGTCAAAAGAAATTGAAACTAGCTAGGCTAAGAGACTTAAAACACACAAGTGAGCAGTGGGTAGATTTATGTTACTATTCCACGGCGGCCTAGACTATGGCAGTTGCGGTTTCTCTATGCAGTTTTACCTCCTGAACAAGAATTTTAAGTAATGTTTATTAGGACGACTGTAATTAACCCTCAGGGGCTCGTACTAAACACGGTGAAATACATGACGTCTCAATTCCTGATGGCTTTCGCATTCGCGGAGACAAAGGATGCAGAATGCTTAGCCTATACAGAAATACCAAGCAATGAATTTGGACCCCTAAATTGTATGATTACTTACTCAACTACCTATGGGGATAAAACCATGCTTCCTGCGTCACAATTCTAATGATGATAGGAACCTGGCCTAGGTATGTCCTCCATGGTTTTGCTACAAAAATCTGTTACTCTACTTCAGGTGGCTAAGGAAATAAGCACCACGTACACAGAGTACTGACCACATTCATCATAAACATCAGTTGCAGGCTTATTCGGACCTTGGCTGATTCGGACCAGATTCAGACCTTAATCTTGGCTGATTCGGACCCATACTAATAATTTTATATTATAGCAATGGGTATTTCGGTATTTCTACAGAAGCAATCCGCGGTGGCCTAGACTATGGCAATTGACGTTTTCCTATGTTATTTTACTTACTGAACAAGAATTTAAAGTAATATTTATTCGAACGACTGTAATTAACCCCCAGGGGCCAGTACTAATAACGGCGAAATACATTGGACGCCCCAATCCCTAGTGGATGTCGTACCCGCGGTTACGTTCATTGCAGTTCGTGCAGAACTATTCTTTAGAAATACTCTGCAAGAAACATCACCGCGGATACGACATCTACCAGGGATTGGGGCGTCCAATGTATTTCGCCGTGTTTAGTACTGGCCCCTGGGGGTTAATTACAGCTGTCCGAATAAATATTACTTAAAATTCTTGTTCAGTAGGTAAAACTGCATAGAAAAACCCCAACTGCCATAGTCTGGGCCGCCGCGGATAGGTACCCTAGATCTACCGGTAGTATTTCTATATAGGTACTAAGCATTCCGTATCGTTCGTAACCACGAATACGAAAGCCACCAGGAATTAGGGCGTCATATGTATTTCGCAGTGTTTAGTATGAGCCCCTGGGGGTTAATCACAGTCGTCCGAATAGGTAAATAGTACTAGGTAGTAGGTACTTAAAATTCTTGTTCAGGAGGTACCTAAAACTGCATAGAAAAATCGGTCAATCATAGCTATGTAGGTCCGAATATGCCTGGATAAAGGTCCGAATGGGCCAGTACATAGTACGAATCAGCCCGTTCCCATAAACATCCTATCGTGGATAGGTGTAGCCTAGGCCTATTGGCATTGTATAGGTAGGCTAAGCTAGCCTAAGAGTACCTAGGCTAGTGGGTAAAGCCAACGCCAAACCAACCATCCAAAAATCCTAAAGACGAAATATCCCGCTTTATCTAGCTAAATCCCCGCCATTCAGTGTATCAGAAATTAAAAGTAGCAAAGGCCTACCATCCAAGCCGCACAATAAAGCTGACGATCACAACCACACAGTGACCCTTGACCTACACCTAGTATATTGAGTGTAGGGTGTGAACAGAGGATTGGAGGAAAACATTCCATTTGACATACTGCTTTGACACCTTCCTCCTATACTACATTTATGCCACACCAGTTCTATGTATTTTGCGCAACGCTGGTATCTTCTTATAATTTGATACAACTTGATATATGACACAACAGCATACCTTGGGTTCAAGAACTCCCTCGGTCTACGACTGATGCACTCGAAGTCATCTACTTCAAACTTCATTTCTTATAATATTAAATGAAAGTAACTTGTACATTAACATATCTATTTATTTTACATTGTGAACAGTTTACTATAACGGTCAGGATAATACTGAAAGGAGACTTTATTAATACTTCTTCATTGTTTAAGATAGCTAAATTGAAAAGTATGCTAGCGAACGCATCTCAGTTACTTGTCAAAATATTGGCGTAAAATTCAAAAATACATATTTGGATTTTCCGTCTTATTGTTGGCAAGTTGTTGTATTCATTTAAAAATTTTTCATGGGATGGCTGTCTCTTTGTAAAATACGTCCATATTCATACTATACCCACTGAATCGTCGATGTACCACCTTGCAGAAAACTTTCACAGCAGTTGGTTGCTTATGTACAACTATGCTCAGAATTGATGCTACACACCTACATGTGTTGTAATTTATATTGTATATATCCATTCTCTAACTTTAACAAAGTCACTGCTAAGAGCTATAAATAACTATACCCCATTTTCTTTAGTATAAGCTCTGCAGAAATTTTAATATTATATTTTGAATACTCTGATTAATTTTACTTAGCATTTTAAATATTTGATAGATAGATTTAATAAATAGATTTAACTGTCTCTTCAAATTAGTTAAAAAATGATTTAATTGATTTAGGGAGTGATAAGCACCTGTGACCTGACATAGGCTTTTTTTTTTTTGGTAGCTATAGGCGGAGCGCATGTTTTTTAGGCCTTGTTCAAACAGACAGCATGGTAGACGGACAACTTGTTTTTTGTCAACTTTGTCTTGAGTTTAATTTATGTAGTGTAGGGTTGTAGAAATTAATAACCCTTAAGATAATTGGTTTGTATGATCTTTCCTGTTTGTACCTATCCTAACCCATATCCTATCCGAATCCTTATCTGCAACCAAAATTTGAAACACCCATTCATACTAATCTGTCGCCATTCATACTAATCAGTCGTTGGAAAGAATCGGTAAGTAGAATAACATTTCTTATCAACGTACCCATTTATTCCCACGAATATAATTAGAGGTCACTGGTTTTGCTGACTAAATATATAGGAGCAAATTAAGAGGTGTGTGTCCAAACTCAGCTAACTTAAAGGTAGGTCAATATACGAATTTTCCACAAAGGCTAGGCCGCCATGATTGGATGGCTGATTTGAGCCAACGGTCATTCGTTAGGAAGCGGTTTTGTCTATTAACGTTTAACTTGCTTATTTAAGACGTAATGCACTGTTTTCTTTACCTTAACTAAATTTTGAGCCCTTTTACGTAGTTAGGCTGTTGTAATATTGGAGTTTGAGAGAATTAATTAGGCATAGACTCAGATTGAACAATTTTACATGGGTTTATATAATTAAATGGGCGTAGTAGGAAATTTAGACAAAATTAGGTCAGTCTGTTTACTTAGCATTACTATTTGTGATTAGTTTACCTTAATTTTACATTAACCGGGGTCAAAACTTAATTGAATTCCAGGACCAAACTGAACTGCCCTGGGAACCTAATGGCCTTGGTTTAATTTATTCATAGTCCTCGTTAGATTAATTGCACTTACCTAAATTACTCGTACCTGATTTTAACTAGACTATTTAAACTCACAAAGCAATTAATTAATCCTTTAGATTTTCTGACACAAGCCTGAAAACACATTATGCGCAAGGAAGAATTGTGCGCTTAACAGCCCGTTTCATTCAATTTACTCTATTGCCAGAGATCACTCAGTGGAAAGAATTACCCTCGTAATGTTGTGGTGTATATTCCTTCATTCTTCCCACTGAGTGAAACAAATTTCCCACAACATGATTGCATGGATTTCATTCAAAATTCACTAACTGGCAACCTAGCATGCGCCATATTCCTATTTAAAAATTATATGACTGCTAAGCTTATTAGATCTACTGTTATAATGCTTGCAGAGGTAGTTATGTTGACCATCCCGAGGAGCATATGTTAAGTGCATGTAAAGACCTTTTTTACCCACTAATCACGATCTTGTATCTCATCTAGTTCGTAAAGACCTGTGTCAAGACCTTCTTTACCAAGTAATGACAATCTTACATGTCATCTAGCTAAGCAACAAAAATCACATGTATTTGTTTGTATGTAGAATTTTCTGGCCTTTCCACCGATATTCATCGATGTATGTCCATTATGTCTATTACCATTTTATTGACTGCTAAGAAACACAAATTCTTCTCTATCTGTGTGGAAGTCGCGGGACTTGGGGATCAGGCACTCCATTTCCGTCAGCACACTGCTATATGTATCGCGTGCCCAGGTAATAAATCATCAGTACCCAGTTCTGTCTCAATGCGACCTGAGGAGTGACAGTAAACAGCAGATTTGGCTTCACCATTAACAGACTCACTACGGCTGCGCTTATCTTCAGAAGCCTTTAACAGAACCATACGACGACAAGTTTAGGCTTCTTAAAGCTCGTTCCTCGGAAACCACCCATGTCACTAATGGACTAATTATGGCGTACCTCCCCAGCCATGTTCTGGTGTATTCGAACAGTTAGGCCTGCCATTTACGATCCACATTTATTGTATTCAGAGAGTCACTAACAGAACCACACAGTGTATAGTTTTGACTTCTGACGAACCCTGAACACCATTAACGGACTAATTATGGTGCTTAATTCATGTTTTGGTGTGAGAGTCAAAATACCAGACATAGAACCCGAAAATTAAACTAAGGACCCACAGATCCTCTGCATCCCCCTTTCATCTTCAAAAACTGCAATAACTCAAGCGATAAAGCTGCCGCCATTCTTGCTGCAAAACACAGCGTCATAGTTCCTACGGGCCAATGAACATATATCCGTGTAGCGAAGAAATCAAAGCAGATGTCACCATGACGATGCTGCCCAAGGAAGTGTTTAAGATTACACCTTGGCTAGACGCAGAGCCAGAAAAGTTCAAATACAAAGACCTCCACAGGAAGCTCACTGAGATCTACTCCATGCCTGTCTCAGAGAGAGCCCAACGTGCCCTGGCCATGATAAGCCAGCCCCTGGGGGACACATCACTCAAGGATGCCTGGGACAAACTACAAGGTCTCCTGATGCTGCCGGACCATGACGAATCCAGCAAAAGAAGGGAGATCAGCCTATAACAAGAAATATTCCTGTGGTGCCTTCCTCAGGAGGTGAGGGTGCAAATCATGGAGGCAGACACACTTCCAATGGAGAAATTGGTGAGCATCGCACGTAAACTCCATGAGGCCACCAAGGCTTCCAAGCACGCTGCAGCACCCACAGCCTGCAGCTTGATAGAAGAGGAGGGGGATACACACACAATATACAGAAAAAAGGTGTTGCTGCAGTAGCAGAGGATGTAGATGAATCCAACCTGGTGTTATTTCCATCCATCGACAATTTGGGAAAAATGCCATAAACTGCAGAGCTCCCTGTGTGTTCACAAAAGATGCAGAGGGCGACCACCCATAACAGCAGTGGCTGCAAACAACAGGGAATCCCAACCAGTGGGGTTCTTCATCCACAATGCAATCTCAGGGCACTGAATGCTAGTAAACATGGGAGCCATGCAGTCAGTCTTTCCACCGTTGAGGGAGGACTGCAAACACCCACCCAACGATGCTATGGAACCCAGACCCGCAGAATATCCGTTCTGGATCATAATTATGAATGGGCCGGAAGAGCACCTGAGACACATCCGGGCCGTGCTGAAACGCCTGCAGGAGAACAAGTTGATCGTCAGATTTGATTCATGTTTCTTGGTGTAGAGAACATGGACTTCCTGGGACACGAGGTCTCCCCAACGGGCGTCTGGCACATGGCTTCCAAGGTAGAAGCATTAAACAACTTCTCCACACCAAAGACGATCAAGTCCCTGCAAGAGTTCCTCCGCAGGGTCAACTACTACCAACAATTAATGCCAGATCACCTGTATCACGTATTCCCTGACCAAGGTGCTGAAGGGGAAACCAAAGACGCTGACATGGGAAATACTACAGCAGAGGGCACTCGAGCAGATGAAGGCAGCCATCGCCAGAGCCACCACCCTAGCCTACTAGGACCCCACCGCCCCCCTGAGAATTACCACCAATGCCAGCAACGTCGCCTGTTGAGCCGTACTGGAGCAGATAGTGGACGGGTCCCCCTGCCTGCTCATCTTTTTCAGCCACAAGTTGAAGCCTCCCGAGACCTGCTACAGTGTATTCGACAGGGAACTGCTGGCAATCTACCAGGCCGTGTGACACTTCAAATACCTCCTAGACAGCAGCCCCTTCACCATCCTGACGAACCACAAGCCTTTCGTAAAAGCTTTCACAAAGGCGGGGGACTCGTGGTCGGCAAGACAGCAGCAGCACTTTGCTGCTATGTCTGAATTTGGGTGCACCATCAGCTATGTCCCTGGGAAGAAGAACCCGGTAGCCGACACCCAGTCAAGGATTGAAATAAATTCGGTTCACCTAGGCATCAACTACGAGGACCTGGCAAAGGAACAAGCCACAGACACTGAAACGCCAGCTTACTGCATGGCACTCACTGTACTGAGTTGGAAGGACGTGCCAGTAGGAGAGCAGGGATCGATACAAGCCACCCCGCCCCCTGATACCCATATCACAAAGGAAGCAGGTAGTATTCAACATCATCCACGACCTCTCCTATCCATCCGAACATACAACGATGTGCCTGATGACCGAGAAGTTCGTGTGGCATGGGATAAAAACGGATGTTCAGAGATGGGCAAAGAACTGCATACTGTGCCAGACAAGCAAGATCACCCCACACACAGAATCAGGCATTGGAGATTTCCTTCAACCACAAAGACAGTTTGGGCATATTCATGTGGATGTCGTAAGACCTCTGCCACAGTCAGGGGCTGCCAGATACCTCCTAACAGTCATAGACCAGTCTATGAAATAGCTGGAAGCAACCCAGATGGCAGGAGCATCTACAAGTGCCTGCACAAAAACCCTACTATAAATCTGGATAAGCTGTTTCAGTATGCTGGACAACATCACTACGGATAGGGGCTCAGCATTCCTATCAAAACTCTGGGTCTCCCTGGCACGCCTGATGGGGACAACACTACAGCACGACAGCATGCAACCCCGCAGCCAATGGAATGGTGGAAAGTGCCCACCGTTCGTTAAAAGCGGCACTGATGGCACGGTGTACTGACAAAAACTAGAAGGCGCAGCTACCCTGGGTCCTGCTAGGACTTTGAATAGCACTTAAAAGAAACAGCGAAGAATCTCCTGCAGAAAAAGTAAGAGCAGTATTGGGTGAATTCTTCCCCCTGGAACAAGAAGATTGCTATAAGCCCCTCAGAAGACTAAGAGAAATAGCAAAGGAGTCTGTGCCCTGCCAGAAGACTTTCACGGACAGGACACATAACCACACACCAGAAGGCCTAGAAACGTGCACACACGTCTTCCTGAGGGACAGCTCCCACCGCCCACCCCTGTCCAGACCATTCAGAGGCCCATACCATGTCATCACAAGAAAATCCAAGGCCTACCTTGTTGACATCCACGGGTGGAAAAACTGGGTATCATTCAACAGATTAAAGCCAGCTTTCCTGATGGATAATGAAACCCATGAAGAGATCGGCAGATGTCCAAGAATTCCTCCTCAAAATAAGACCCCAAGTGAAGGAACCAACGTCCCGAGGCGTTTGAGGTCATCCCAGGAGCCAGACGAAAGACGACATCACAGCAGGCCCGTCAGATGACCCAACAGTCGAGACCACCCCATAACCTCAAATATCAAGAACTCAGGGGCGGCTCCTGACACCAAAAAGATAGGGTGATTCACTGTACAAATCTTCCAATTATTCATTATTAATAATCAATAATTGTCTTGGGGGGGAATACTTGTAAAGACCTTCTTTACACACTAATCATGATCTTGTATCTCATCTAGATTGTAAAGACCTGTGTCAAGACCTTCATTACCCACTAATCACCATTTTGTTTCTAATCTAGCTAAGCAGCAAAAGTCACATGTATATGTTTATATGTAGAATCTTCTGGCCTTCCTGCCATATATAATTCATCAATGTTTGTCCATTACGTCCTTTGTTATTACCATTTTATTGACTGCTAAGAAACTAATTCTTCTCTATCTGTGTGTGAGTTGCAGGACTCAGGGGTCAGGCCCTCCATTTCCATCTGCACACTGCTATGTATATTGCGCGCCCAGGTAATGAATCATCAGTACCAAGTTCTGTCTCATTGTGACCTCACATGTGCTGTCATTAATGGCACCATTAACCTTATCATGCCGTACTTGGAACTAAGCAGCGTGAAAAAAACTTTAAATCACACAGATTATGAATTATAGGCAACCAATGCATAAAAGGGATCATATTCATATAACCATAAGGAAAATAGTGCTAGCTATTAATTCGCAAGTCTTTTGACATGCATGGCATTAGAAATGAAAAAAAAGTTTAACACTACTGGCAATGTTACGTTGAGTCTGAGAATCTGGACGATACAAAAAGATTAATTTCGCATCAGATTTGAGCATCACTGTACGTACCTATACACTCTCCTTGCCAAAACTGCCTTCATGTACAATGTCTATGATCTATCCAGGAATGATTAGATCTTCTTATCCTTGTTAAAAATGCCGAATTGTACACTTCCTTTACTAACATCATTCTCCATTTTCCCACATGACTACAATCTCAGAACACTGAGCCATCCTTTCATTTACGCCAATCCTTTGAACGTTGCGTTTTACCGTATTTCTCACTCTCACCTTTTTAACCGTGCACACTAAAGCAAACAATCTTGGGATCCCACGTATTTTCCTTCATATGCATTCAACATTCACAATCCACTTCATAAAGAAGTTGATTGGCAGCCCTTCCATACAATTCAATCTTGTTTCCAATCAGTCTTTTTCACACATCCTGCTGTGTTCCTTCCTCCAAACATTCTGTGACTTCTGCTCTTATCACATATAAGAATCTACAGCTTCCATTCTTTGGCATCCATCCTTGCAAGATCTTTCACCAGTTTCTAAAGTTTCTCTTCGCTATCTCCTAGCAGGACAGTAATATCATCTGCAAACTTTATTTACACAAAATCATCATATCCTACAACTTTGCTCCTACATCTACTGTCCATCGTATGTGTTACTACAGCGTCCCACCCATAAAGATATTATATGTCCGCGGGGACATAGCATCTTTACACCTCTCCGAGGTGTTTAGGTCATGTTATCCTTATGTTTATCCAAATTTTGTGCACTGTAATCTCGGGGCTGAATATCGGCGATATCTAACGTACTTGGGTCAGGGAAGTCATAGGGTATTAATTCACTTACTGATTCTTAATAGTCCGGCAAAAACTTACCTTGTCAGATATGGCGTTTCCCATTGTGTGTACAGTGTGACAGTCTTCAGGATATTAACCCTTTTTAACATTTATGTCTTAGTTTTATAGGTTTGTCTACACACAAGAATAACCGTGAAAAATTTTGTTATTAAACATTAACATCATTCTCTCGTAGTAGGAAATACAAGAGTGATCATAGGCATATGATATAGGCCACCATATTTGTATATGATTTTAGTAGAGAAATGATAATTTTAAAGCTATGGTACGATAATCTGGTCAGAGAAAATTGACGACACTACAAAATTCAAATGGATCAATCAATAAAACTGAAGAAATATTTTTGAATTTCGGTGCAAACTTTCAACATTACCAGTGAAATTCTGTTAATTAACAAAAGCCAGTACTTTGAATAACATCTAATCGGGTAGAAGGGCGTAGACCGCATACCCAGTTTTTCTTGTTGATATAACTAAAATGACATTTATAGAAGAAAAGGTCCAGGTTTGGGAAAAAAGGCCACCCCCCTCCCACCCCGCCCCATGAAACACTGTACGGGCCTAAATATGCTCTACCTAGGAATTAATATATCTTCATTTAGTAGGTTAACCAAAAGGGAATTTTTTAGTTGATAATTGTTTCGTTCTCTCGTGGATTCAAACCAGTGCACAGTGAAGAAATGTGGACTTCACTGACGAGTCAGTAAGAAGACATCACTGAAGTCCTGATTTCTCCTGTGCGCTGATTTGAATCCACGAAAGGACGAAATTATTATCAACTAAAAAATTCCCCTTGGGTTAAAATATATATGAAAATATATTAACTCCGAGGGAGAGTGAATTGGATATTAAGGGAAATTTGTTGCTTAATGCATATATATAAATCACAGAGATGTGATAAAAATTCACACACACACACACACACACACACACACACACACACACACACACACACACACACATATATATATATATATATATATATATATATATATATATATATATATATATATATATATATATATATATATACACACATACAATTTTTTCCAGATACCCGAAAGAAGTAAAAACAGTCCTTCCGTCTTCGACGAGGCTTGAACACAAAATAAGACGTTATTTATTCCTGGGGTTGCACCAAGATATTATCCAAGGACATCGTAAGTCCTTAGGTGTGTCTGAACATAAATCTTGCTCGGAAATATCAGTTCACCTTCATCCAGGGATACAAACTAAATTAATATAATGGGTAATATAAAATTAGCTAGCGCTTGGCAGCGGGCAACTGTAGGCCGGCGTTGTTTGAACTGTGATAGCATCGTTATTTTTCATCGTAGAAGAAAAGTAACAGCACATTTGGAATCTTTTTTTTTTTCCCTACAACTAATATTAAAGAAGATAGCATGGCTAGATATTTGAATCAAAATGGCACCTGCAAAATGCCATCCCCTAATATCATATTTGGAATCCTCGTGAAAAGTTCTAGCAGAATAATGCTCTCTTTTCTCTCTAAGAAGGATAATATAG
>NC_087202.1:120524658-120534596 GCF_015104395.2 Macrobrachium nipponense
TATTTTTATTTCTTTATTTTTCTCTATTATTTTTTTTTTAATTTTTATTTATTTATTATCTATTTTTATTTATTTATTTAATTTATTTATCTTTATTTATTTTTTCATTTAGTTTTTATTAATTTCTATTTATTTATTTATTTTTTATTTTATTTGAACTTATTTATTTTTAGTTACCTTATTTTATTTTTAACTCATTTTGTTTATTTTTTAATTTAATTTATTTATTTCTTTTAAATTTTTTAATTTTTTGAAATCCTTTTATTTATTTTTTTATTTATTTATTTATTTTTTAATTTTTTTTAATTTTTTTATTTTTTTAATTTTTTGTTTATTTATTTATTTTTATTTATTTGTATTTATTAATTTTTTGATTGCATTTAGTTTGTTTTATTTGTTTTATTTATTAACCATTTACTTGTTATTTTATTTATTTTTTTATTTTTTTTATTTAATTTTATTTTTTAATTTTGTATATTTCTTTGTTTATTTTTATTTATTTATTAATTTTTTGTTTTTTTTTTATTTGGGTTTGATTTATTTTTTTAACTTAATTTTAATTTTATTATTTATTTTTGATTATTTATTTATTCTTCTTTATTTATTTTATTTTTTGATATATTTTTTATTTAATTTATTTAGTTTATTGATTTTTGCGTTAATTCAATCTTATTTTATTTGTTTTAATTTATTTCTTTATGTAGTTTTTATTTATTGTTTTTCTCTATTTATTTTATCTTTTTTATTTTATTTTATTTTTTTATTTATTATTTGTTTATTTTCATTTTTTTATTTATTTAATTTATTTATTTATTTATTTATTTTATTTTTTTTGCTTTATTTTTGCTTATTCCATTTATTAACTTTTTATTTATTTATTTGATTCCCAATTAATTTAAGTTTATTAATTTACTTATTTATTAAACTTTCCATTTTCTAATTTTATATTTATTTATTTTTATTTTATTTTTATCTATTTGTACTTTATTTTTTAGTTAATTTATTTTATTTTCATTTAGTTTATCTATTATTTTACTTTTTCTAATTTTGGTTCTTTGTTTTGTTTTATTTGTTTTTTATTTTTTATTTATTTTTAATTTTTTATTTATTTTATTTTATTATATTTATTTATTTTATTTTCTATTTATAATTAATTTTTTATTTGTTCAGGTATTTACTTATTTCGATTGATTTATTTATCTTAATATCTTCATTTGTCTAAATTTTATTTGTTTATTTAAATATTTTTTAATATATTCATTTTATTTTCATTTATTTATTTTTTTATTTATATTTATTCATTTTTAAATTTTAGTTAATTTATCTTTATTTTTTAATTTAAATTTTTATTTATTTAATTTTGTTTATTTTTATCCATCCATTTATCCAGTTTTCCATTTTATATCTATATATTTATTTATAAATTTTTTTTTTTATTCATCTTATTTTATATTTTTATTTGCTTATTTTTTTTGGAGTAATTTATTCATTCTTATTTATTTATTTATATTTTTTTTTTTATCTAATTCATTTAATATTTTTACTAATTTTTTTTAATCCATTTATATATTTTTTAGATTTATTTATTTATTTATTTATTTATTTATTTATTTATTTTTATTTATTCATTTTTATCTGTTTATTTTTCATATCTATTTATCTATTTATGTTTATTTATATATTTATTTATTTACCTTTATTTATTTATTTTTTACCGTGATCGTAAATCTCGGTACTTCTATCTTAAAAAGGTAGCAATGAACCATGCGTCTAAGGCACTGGCAATAACATTCAACATCCATTTTCTCTCACCCCAACACTAACACCCCCCCCTCTCTCTCTCTCTCTTTCTCTCTCTCTCCTCTCTCTCTCTCTCTCTCTCTCTCTCCAACACTCCCCCCCTCCCTCCATTACCTGAGGCCATTAAATCAGACTAGTGAACTACAAAAATACATTTATTTAAGAGCAAAGTATTAGCTAAAGAAACTCAGGTTCTTAACAAAATGATTAAGTGAATGATTGAACTCAAATAGCCCACTCCATATTTCTCCTACAATAATCAACATTATCTTAGTCGTGAAACTGGAAAAGTCACAACAGTCTAGTAACACCATGGAACATTAGTTAAGTTCCCATATCAATTAAGTCACCATATTCAGTTCCCCTTTCTCAGAACAGTTCCCTTTGTCTCAGAACCGCCTGTTAGAAGACAGGAGAACACCTCAATAAGCACAAGATTATAAATTAAAATCAAAAGATCATATGAAATAGAAAATCTTTGAAATAAATATTCAAAATGCAATCAAGCCACACCTTTGGCTAAAAAATAAGTATGCTTACCCATTCAACACACTTTACGAAAAGTACTGTTCGAAGAAGCCATCTTGGCTCTTCGCCTCTCTTGTACAGATCTCCCCTCTTGGTTACCTTACTTTCTCGTTATGTAGGGAAAAAGCTCGCACATACGCACGAACTCACACACATTGTTCACGCCCAGGAAACCACCCATAACCAGTTTCAGAAGGCACCTCTGCAACCGCCCATAGCGACACTGATCTGCTTAGACAGCAACTTTGACATCGCGCCACCCAACAAGATATGTCAGCACTTCCGAAGCTCGTCACTTCGGGCACTGTCTCTAAGGAGAAGCTAAACTGATGACCCCCACAATCTAGAAATGTCACAGCACATCACCTTACAACGGTGTCTTAAACATATTGTCTTAATACATACCTCTTTTTATATAACGTATTTATTTTTTTTATTTCTTTAAATATTTATTTCTCTTAGTTATCTATTTACTTATTTTTATTTATTTATTTATTATCTTTCTTTCATTTATTATTTATTATTTATTTATTTATATTAATAGATCATATTTAGTATTTCTATTTATTTATTTATTTATTTTCTTATTATTTGTTTGCTTTTTATTTATTTATTTTGATTTATTTTTTTATTTTATTTATTAATGTCATTTATTTCATTTTATTAATTATATCTTCTTTTTTGTCATTTATTTTATTTTCAATTATTTATTTACATTTTTTATTAATTATATTTTTATTTTTTTATTTTTTTATTTATATTTATTTATTAATTCTAATTATTTGTTTGCTTTTGTTTATTTATTTTGATTTATTTTTTTATTTTATTTATTTATTTTTTATTAATTTATTTTCATTTGCTTATTTCTATTTGTTTAATTCTATTTATTTATTTATATTTATTTATTTATTTATTTCTATTCATTTATTTTTTGTATTTATTCATTTATTTTTATTTTTTTATCTCTTTACCTATTCTTATTTATTTATTAGTATTTATTAATTTTTATTTATTTATCTATATTTATTTTATTTTATTATTTATTTATCTATTTATTTACCTATTTGTATTTATTTATTGTTAATTTAATTTAATTTTTTTATTTTTTTTTTACTTTTATTTGTTTATTTATTGTTATTTATTTTATATTTATTTTGTGATTTATTACTTTTTATTATTTATTCATTTATTTTTCTTTATTTAATTATTCATTCATTTTTATTTACTAATTTATTTTTTATTTATTTGATTTAATCTTTTTATTTATTTATTTATTTTTAATTTATTTTTTGTTTATTCTATTTATATATTTATTTATTGTTTTATTTTTATTTCTATTCATTTATTCAATTATTTCTATTTAATTATTTATTTATTTATTTATTTACTTACTTTCATTTTTTTATTTATTTTTATTATTTATTTATTTATTTCTTTATCTATCTATTTTATTTTATTTTGATATATTTATTTATTTTTTCTTTTCAATTATTTACTTTATTTTTTTTAAAATTTATTTTGAATAATTTATTTATATTTATTTTATCTATTTACTTATATTTTTATTAATTGTTTTTTATTTATCTATTTATTTATTTAATTTTATTGATTTATTTATTTTTATTTATTTATTTATTTATTTATTTTTATTTATTTATTTTTATTCATTTATTTTTATTTATTTTTATTTATTTATTTTTATTTATTTATTTATTTCTATATACTTTAATTTATTTATCTAAATTTAGTAAATTCTTTTTATGTTACTTTTTATTTTTTATTTATTTCCATTTATTAATTTATTCAATTATTTTAATTTGTAGTTTATTTGTTTTTTTTTTCTTTTTATTTTATATTTTTATTTTTATTTATTTACTTATTTATTTTTTATTTATTTATGTTTATTTATTCATTTTAATTTATTTCTTTTTATTCATTTTATTTTTATTCTATTCTTATTTATTTTATTTACTTATTGATTTATTTATTTGTTTTTATTTAGTTTTTTTAAATTATTTTGAATCATGTTATTTATTAATTTATTTATCTATTTACTTATATTTTATTAATTGTTTTTTTATTTATCTATTTATTTATTTGAATTTTTTATTTTGATTTATTTTATTTTTATTTATTTATTTATTTATTTTACTTATTTATTTATTTATTTATTAATTCATTGTTATTTTTATTTATTTTTATTTATTTATTTTTATTTATTTATTTATTTCTATATACTTTAATTTATTTATCTAAATTTAGCAAATTCTTTTTATTTATTTATTTTTTTATTTATTTCTTTCCATTTATTAATTTATTCATTTATTTCTATTTGTTAGTTTATTTGTTTTATTTTATTTCTTTTTTATTTATATTTATTTTTTTTATTTTATTTACTTATTTATTTTATTTATTTATGTTTATTTATTTATTCACTTTAATTTATTTCTTTTTATTCATTTATTTATTTATTCTTATTTATTTATTTACTTATTGATTTATTTATTTGTTTTTATTTTTTAGTTTATTTATTTGATTTGTTTTTGTTTTTTTTATTATTTATTTGCCTTTTATCTTATTGATTTTTTCAATTTTGAATTAGCTATTCATTATTTATTTTATTAATTGTTTAATTTATATATTTATTTATTTTGCCCTTTTTTATCTATTCATTAAATAATTAATTTATTTTTATTTACTAATTTATTTATTTGATTTCTCTATTTGTTTTTTCTATTTTTATTTATTTATTAATTTATTTTATTTTGTTTACTTTTCGATATTTATTCTTATTTATTTATTTATTTCATTTATATAATTTATTTTCTTTATTTCATTCATTTATTTATTTATTTTGATTTATTAATTTATCACTTTTATTTGATTTTTATTATTTTTTTATTAGTTATTTTTGATTTATTTATTTTGATTTATTTATGTTTATTTATTTTTATGTTTATTTATTCACTTTAATTTATTTCTTTTTATTCATTTATTTATTTATTCTTATTTATTATTTACTTATTGATTTATTTATTTGTTTTTATTTTTAGTTTATTTATTTGATTTGTTTTTTGATTATTTATTTGTTTTACTTATTGATTTTTCAATTTTGAATTAGCTATTCATTTATTTATTTTTTTATTAATTGTTTAATTTATATATTTATTTTATTTCCCCTTTTTTATCTATTCATTAAATAATTAATTTATTTATTTACTAATTTATTTATTTGATTTCTCTATTTGTTTTTCTATTTTTATTTATTTATTAATTTATTTTATTTACTTTTCGATTATTTATTCTTATTTATTTATTCATTTTCATTTATCTATTTATTTATTTCTATTCATTTATTTTATTTATTTTGATTTATTAATTTATCTTTTCTTATTTATTATTATTTTTTTATTAGTTTATTTTGATTTATTTATTTTGATTTATTAATTAATTTATTTATTTTGATTTATTCATGTTTTATTTTACCATTATTTACTTATTTTATTTTATTTGTTTATATATTTATTTTTATTTATTTATTTTTATTTATTTTTATTTATTAACTTTCATTCATTTTATTTTTTTTATTAAATTATTTGATTTATATTCATTTATTTATTTTTTAATTTATATTTTTTTTTTAAATCCTTGTTTTATATTACTATTTAGTTTTTATTTTTTAATTATTTATTTGTATTTTATTTGATTTATTTCATCCATTTTTTCGATTTATTTATTAATTTTATTCATTTATTTATTCTAGTTTACTTATTTTTATTTATCTATTTATTTATTATTCATTTTTTTCATCATTTTTTATTTTATATATTCTAATTTGTTTTATTTATTTTATTTAATTTAATTTTCTTTATTTATTATTTATTTTTTTATTTATCTATTTATTTTTTAATTATTTGTTTTTTATTTTTTATTTCTCTATTCATTTATTTATTTTTAATTTATTTTTTTTATTTATTTTCATTTATTTATTTTTATTTTATCTATTTTCATTTTATATTGATTTTTTAGTTATTTATTTACATATATACATTTATTTATTTATTTAGTTTTATTCATTATTTATTTATTTATTTTGTTATTTACTGTTATTTTGTTTATTTAAATTTGTCTATTAATTTTTTTTTATTTATTCTTTCATTTATTTTTATTTATTTTCTATTTTTTTATTTATTTATTTATTCATTTATTTTTTTATTTATTTGTTTTTATTTATTTGAATATTTTTATTTATTTATTTATAAATTTGTTTATTTATTATTTATGTATTTTTATTCATTTTTTATTTATTAGATAACTAATTTTTATTTCTTTTATACTATTTATTTATTTTTTATTTATATATATTAATTAGTTATTAATTAATTATATATTTATTTATTTATTATTTATTTTTATTTATTTATTTTTAATTATTTATTTATTTTCAGTTTTATTTATTTATTTAATTTTTTTATTTATCTATTTATTTTGCTTTTGTTTATTTAAATATTTTTATTTATCTATTTATTTATTCACTTTTAATTTATTTCTTCATTCATTTATTTTCTATTTATTTATTTATGTAGTTTTTTTTCATTTTTATTATTTCTTTAAATAATGCATTTTTTTTCTTATAATCTATATATTTATTATTATTCATTTATTTTATTTTATTTTTTTATTATTATATATTTATATTTATTTTTTATTTTTTATTCATTCACGTATTTATTTATTTTAGTTATTTAACTATTTATTCATTTTTTATTTATTTATTTATTTTTTATTTATTTATTTATTTATTTATTTATTTACGTAGTTATTTTCTTCACCTATTTTTTAATTTATTCTATTTATCTATTTATTTATTTTATTTATTCATTTATATTTTTTATTCACCTATTTATTAATTTATTTATTAATTTATTTTTTATTCTTTTAATAATTTATTTATTTATTTATTTGTAATATTTATTTTTTCTATTTATGTATTTAGATTCATTTATTTTTTTATATTTAGATTTTTTATTCTTTTGTATTTATTTATTTGTACTTATTTCTATTTATATTTATTGATTTATATTTATTTTTTTATTTATAACATGAAAAGACCTGAAAAATATGTAAACATAGTACATTACTTTGGTAGCTGTCATCTGTTTCAATTAATCATCATAAAAATTCTCTAAAAATAGTTTAAAAAATTAAAAAGAAAAAAGCTTTAAAAATATTTTATTCAGAATGCAATATCTTTACGCTTATTGGCTCGCTTTTTAAAAAAAAAATATTTAACAAAATATTTCAAAAATTGGCTAAAAATAGGTCACTGAATTTAAAACAAAAATAAATTCAATATATAAATTAATTTGAATACAATAATTTGGGGAGTTTCGCCTTTTTTTATAACTGATTTTTTCTTTTCTTTGTTACTGTTTTTGTTGGCTGGTTTTTGTTGAAAAAGTATTCGAAAAATCGCCAAAAAAAAAGACAAATATCAAGCAGAAAAAAGCAAAAATAATATTTCGATTAATATGCATTATTCATCGTAGATTTGCTCTTGTTTTGAGGCCTATTTTCTGTTTCAAAAATCACTTTTAAAATTGCATAAAGATTGGATAATAAATATAACAAAGAAGAAACAGCTAAAAAATAAATAATTTTCAATATATTTTCAGTACCTTTTCCTTCTTTTTGATGACGGACTTATAATTCAAAAATCATTTCAAAAATCGCCAAAAACTAGGACAATATATCAATTATTGCACAAAACGTTTGAGTCTTATTCAATTGTTGTTGGCTTTTTTCTTGTTCAAAAAAATCATTATAAAAATCGCCTAAAAATAAAATGAAACAGAAAAATAATGGCAAGTTTTTGTTTAAAAAATCATTTCAATATATTTCAGTTTTAGTACATAATGTTTCTGAAATTTTCTCATCATTTTGATGACTGATTTTTGTTTCAAAATTCACTAAAAATCGGTCAAAAATGAATTTCAAACAACAGTATATTAGTATTATCTATGAATTAAATATTTTTGGAAGTTTTGCACTCTTTTGATGATAGATTTTTATTTCAAAAATAATTTTTAAAAGTATTTTAATTTTTGTACAATATTTTTGATAATTTGTTCCTATTTTTAATACATGATTTTTGAATAAAAAATCATACAGACAATTCGCTAAATAAAAATAACATATTTAAAATAAAAATCCGTTAAAAAATTAATTTGAATACACTATATTTGATAGCTCTGCCCTCTTTTTTATGCACTTTTATTTATTTATTTTTATTTGTTTTTATTTATTTATTTATTTATTTTATTATATATTTAATTTTTATTAATATATTATATATTTATTTATTTACTTATTTATATATTTATTTATTTATTTATTTATTTATTTGTTTATTTTTCATATATTTATTTTTATTGATTTATCCATTTGTTTTTGTTTGTATTTATCTTTATTTATATATTTTTATTTATTTATATATGTATATTTATTTATCTTTATATATATATATATATATATATATATATATATATATATATATCTTTTTTATTTATTATTTATATTTTATTTTATTTTATTTATATATTTATGTGTTTATTTTTTATATATTTTATCAATTTATTTAATTTATTTATTCATATTTATTATTTTATACTTATTTATTTACTTATTTTTATTTTTATTTATTTTCTTATGTATCTATCACTTCTATTTATATATATTTATATCTATAATTTTTTATTATTGTTTTATTTGCATATATTTATTTTTATTTCATTTATTCTCATTTATTCATTTATTTTTTATTTCCTTATTTATTAATATTTATTATTTATTATTTACCTTTATTTATTTATTTTTATTTATTTGTTTATTTATTTATTTAATTATTATTATTATTTATTTATTTTGATTGATTTATTTATTTCTATTTATTTATTTATTTATTCATTTATTTATTTATTTATTTTATTTGAATTATTTATTTATTTTTTTGCATTTTCTTATTTATTTATATTAAATTATGAATCTATTTTTATTTACTTATTTTTTCTATTTATCTATTTTTATTTATTTATTTTATTTTATTCATATTTATTCATTTTTACTTATTTATTTATTTTTATTTCTTTACTTATTTATTTATATTTATTTATTTATTTTTAGTTTTATTTATTATTTTATTTATTTGATTTATTTATTTACTTTATTTATTTATTATTTATATTTGTTTATTTATTTATTTTTTCTCTTTATTATATATTTTTATATACTCTATTTATTTATTTTATTAATTTATTTTTATTTATCTATATATATGTTTATTTTTATTCATTTTATATTTATTTATTCATTTTATTTTTATTATTATTTTTTTGTTTATTTATTACCTACTTTATTTATTTATTCTTATTTATTTATTTATATATTTTTATTTATTTATTTATATTTATTTATTTTTTATATTTTTATTTATTTCTTTATTTTATTTTCATTTATATATTTATTTTTTTTTATTTATTTACTTATTTTTATATTTATTTTATGCTTAATTATATATTCATTTATTGTTTTTGATTGAGTTATTTATTTTT
>NC_087202.1:120535096-120588936 GCF_015104395.2 Macrobrachium nipponense
CAGTGACAGAAGGCAAACCTTCTTGCAATCATGTTGGAAGTTGCACATAGTTTACGACGCCTCTGTTCAATGTCTGCTGTATCTTTTAGGTCGTCGGTAATAATGTGACCCAAAATACGGAAATTCGCGCACAAATTCCAGCCGATGGTTTCCGAGGAAAATTTGTGGTTCTGCAATATCTCAGGAGCAGCGACATGCACTGGGTCTTGGTTTCGTTGTAGATTATATCAAATTCCTCTGCATATTGGCAGCAAGTGTCGATGAGTCGTTGGAGGCCATGCACTGATGGGGAAATCAGAACCAATATCGTCGGCGTAACAGAAGGTTGTTTATAGTTGTTTCATTGACAGTGCATCCGATTGGGAGTGAGTTCAGTTTGACCTTCAAGGCAATCTGTGTACGTATTAAACAGGTATGGAGAGAGAATGCCCCCTTGCCGAAGCCGTTTAGGGAGCCGAAGGTGTACGATAATACGCTTGCCCCATTTGACACAGAATTGCTGTGTGGAGAACCAGCAATGTAAAATGCCAGTTAGATATAGGGGGTGTGCCCCTTTTTATGCAGCTTCAGGAATAGCTTCAGGTAGTTTACTCTGTCAAATGCTTTTCTCACATCTACGAAAACACAGGAAAACAGGAGATGCTGATGATAGGTAGTAGTTCAGCAATTCTTTCAGTATGTAGATGCAGGAGTCGGTTGAGTGGTTTGCTTTAAACCCGAAAACTGGTTGTCAGTGGTGTGTAGAAATGGGAGAAGTCTCACAAGAAGAGCTGACTCAAGTATCTTCGATGCGATCGTTGTGATTGCAATTGGCCGGTAGTTGCCAGGGTCAGCTGCATCCTTTAGCTTGTTTTTGATTAATGGTATCAAGTGAACTAAGAGTAGGGAGTCTGGAAGAAACTGGTGAATTATGCACGCATTGAATAAGGCAGCTAGCAAAATGTAAATTATCGGATGGCAGAATTTGAAAGCCTCTGCAGGAAGACCATCACAGCCAGGGGCGATTTATTATTAGTATGCTGTTTATGGCATCGCTGATGTTACCTGGCGTAATACGGTCTGCAAAATGAAATTGAATGTTGTCATTAAGGAGGTTATCTACCTCGCTTCGGGAGTCCCGATCATTTATGCAATTCAGGATATTGTTGAAGTGATCACCCCACATCCTTGCGATAGCCTCGTCTCCGACTGCTTCCCCTACTCTCTGTGATAGCTTTTTAGTTTTGGGATTTAAGGACTGGATATCTTTCCAAAGACGAGGGTAATCACCAGATTCTACGTTTCTAGACATTGCATCGGCTCTTAGTTGTTTTTCATTTAACCTGCAGTGCTTAAGAGCAAGTTTGAATTGCGCTCTCGCCTGCCTCATTAGTAATGCAGTGTGTCTTCCCTCGGGCTGCCCTCCATTTTGCCCCCACAGTAAAAAACATTTTCTTGTAGTATGTATACAGATCCTTAACCAAGTCATTCCAACCAGGTATATTACGAGAATTACCTTGACGAAATCTATAGGCAGTCCTGCCCGAAGCAAGCATAGCAGAGATTATGTTCGAATAGAATTCATTCAGATCCCTCTTGTGGTGGTCATTTCTACATTTTGTGTTGGTACAAAGTAAGGCGTCAGCCGGTTGAATTATTGACCGCAACCTGGTTTCCGTGGTCGCCCTAAAGTATCTGATTTTCTGTTGGTTTTTAAACTCCCAGTTAACCGCTGGTGGGCGGTCAGTTAGTGGGTTCACGGTAGGGAGGGATGGGGTACTGAATGACACCTGTAATGGGATGTGATCGTAGCCCGTTGCAAGATCGTAGTGAATATTGCAGGTCATATTAGAATCATGAAGTTGTGGAGATGTGATGCAGTGGTCCAGCCAGGAGGTTGTAATTGCGTCTGCTCTATTATGTACAGTCGGCCACACATATAAGTAAACACATTTCAGCCACAAGGGCTGGATGTGATCTGGTAACACTGGAACTGTGCCTCCAGACGCACGATGAAACCCACCCCTCCACCGTGGCCCCCCGCCCTCCACACGTCTTCCCCAAACATTTTTCCCTCTAACCTTCACTCCTACCCTTTCAAGCACACGTTTATAACTTCTGCTCCCTCTCTCTAATTTCTCCTTTAAGGAAAATAATATAACTGAATCTATTCTGTAGGTTATTTTATCTTCTCATCATGGAGGCGAGAAAAACCCCGTCTGTTCAAACTTTGTCGTAATAATATTACTTGCTGTTACAGACAGAAGAATTAACTCGGTTTTCGTGGCGCTCTCTTGTAATAATGGGATTTAGCTATCTACCAATAAAAAAACCCTTGTTTATCAAATAACAGCATACCTACTACTCTTTAATTATAATTGTAATATCAACAGCCGCATTCCAAATTCTTATTATTACAAAGACAACTAGCATCAGATCGTGTAGGACCTTACGTAACTCAAATTAAGCATGAAGAAATAAAGAAGGCATAAGTTGAGGAGAGAAAGACCTCCATAGGCCTAGAAGACGCTGAAGAAGGAGAAACAAAGAGACAGTTATAAGAGATAGGACAACAGCAAGAAGGAGGCAGACGGAAAGGAGACACAGTGTAATAGAGCTGAGAGTGTGGCTGGTGCCACAAGGGGTGCACCTTACCCCTCTTAAGTGTAATGGGGGCATAGGTCTTGACTTGTCATAGGGGTTATTATGGAGTCGATTCTTCCTTATGGTGGACGTTTGTTTGGTCACAACCGACTATCATTGGATCACATCCGACATTGGGTCAAATTCTCGTACGTTTCTGCATGATTTTAACTGCTCGGCATACGTCTACATTATCGATGGCAAGCATGTGCGTTTTTGTTTGTGTTCGTCCTGCAGGTGTGAATTCCCACGTTAAGAATGTATCAGTAATAATAAGATTATATCCTTATATATATATATATATATATATATATATATATATATATATATATATATATATATATATATATATATATAATCTTTGACTTCCAAACCTGATATTAGAACATTTTAACGTATACGTAATTAAGGGACAAATATTACAGCACCCTATAATTAAGGATACACAATAGATTGAAAAATAACCATTTAATATGAAATATGTTATATAATAAGATACGACCAAAAACAACAAAAAAAAACTATTGCTTAGTCTCAATGAAAGCACATTACACTTCAGACAACAACAATATCTTAGTTTTATTAAGATTTTCTGAACAAATTCATCCCGCTACCAAAAATGTTTCCTCCCTTCTGTTACAGTATTCAGTATTTAGTCCATCCACATCGCTGGCGCCTTCATTTTGCCCGGCAGTATGTCAACGAAGACTTAGGTTTCTGGGCAAGAGTTGCTTTTTTCTGATGAGGAGACATTTGCGTCGACTCGCACGGACAGTGCACTGTTGGCGACGCAATTAATACAAGATACTCCAGTGAGCACATCTACGAACAAGCCAGAAGTGGACACGTTACCTGTAAACGTGTGGGATGGGTTAGCTTATACACCCTGGGTGAGCTGGCAGAAATCCAATGAAGATTCAACGCCGACCAATACCTAGAAATACTGGAAGACGTGATGGTCCCAATTGTTCGAGCCATGGCATTTCCCTACCCAGAGCGCATTCTGTTCATGCAAGTATGTAGAGTTTCATCTCGCAAATTGCAGTAATAGGGAAAACTCTGTTGTAGTGCTGGTTTCATTAACTTGTATTATTAACTTCTTCTATTTATACAGAACTTGTTACAAAATTCAAAAATATATGAGTTGTTGCAAGTCAGAAGAGAACATTTGAGCTCCGTGAGAACGAATCAGTCGTATGGTTGTTGGTTCTTGAGGTATTCGCCATCTTCTGGCATCAAAGTTCAAGGGTGATTTTTCCTTGTTTTAAGAAAACTACTCAAGGCTTTTGTTTCCTTTTTGACTCGCAACGACTCAGCACTGAGTGTTGTAACTACAGAATATCTGCCATTCATTTGGTATTAATTTAGTAGGCAATGGTAATGCGATATTATATAGTATTATTATTATTATTATTATTATTATTATTATTATATTATTATTATTTTATTATTATTCATATTATGAAGTAATAAAAGTCCACACTATAAATTGCGTATTAAAAATACATAAAAGACTGGAGCTTTCGTCTACTTGATCGTCTAATTGATTAGTAGACCTCATCAGCCGTACTGATATTTCCTTTTCAATAAATATACAAAAAATTTACGAAGGACAGGCAGGACTCTGGAACCGTCTCCAAGGGAGATAACAACCAAAACAAACTATCTCAATCATGTTATTCCCTCGTTCAAATGTCTGGCCAAAAGACGAGCCTATCGTCGTGGTTGAACTACCTCTTCTGGAGACGGTTCCAGAGTCCTGCCTGTCCTTCGTAAATTTTTGTATATTTATTGAAAAGGAAATATCAGTACGGCTGATGAGGTCTACTAATCAATTAGACGAAAGCTCCAGTCTTTATGTATTTAATATACATTCTCATAAATATATATATATATATTATATATATATATATATATATATATATATAATATATATAATATATATAGCTAGATATATATATATATATATATATATATATAATATAATATATATATATATAATAGATAAAAAGATATCGCAAGTATCATATGAGGTGTCATTTGTCGGAAGGGTGAGCTGGGCATAATCTTTAACGTAAGGTTCAGTCTCCATGTTCAAATCTCTCCTTCCTCCTGGTTTGAAAAGCTAAGCGAAATTCCACCTTCTTCCTCTCCACGAATAGACTTCAACTTCACGTGGCTTATAGTTTCGAGCTCTTTGGGACGAGTCGAAGGTGGAATATCTCTCAGCTTTTCAAACCAGGAGAAAGGAGAGATCTAAACAGGGAGAGAAACAGGCAGAACCTTAAATTAAAGATTATGTCCAGCTCACCCTTCACAATTTGACGCCTCTTGTAAAAAATAATTAATATATACTATATATGTGACGTTTGTTTTGCAGGACAACTGTCCATTCACACAGCCAGGATAGTTAAGCGATGGTTTGAGGAACGAGACATTGACCTGCTGGACTGGCCAAGTAAGGGGTGTGATATGAATCCCTTGGAAAATTGCTGACCATCGTCAAATCCTGGATCCCAGGCCAAGAGCGATAATCAAGGCAGCTCCTCCAACACACCATGTCCGAATGGGAGATATTCAGAAAAAATCAACACATCGTCTACAATCATGTAGCCTCCGTCCCCAGTAGACTACAAGATGTCATCGCCAACGATGGTGGATGGACTAAATACTGATACATATTTTATAATAAATGGTTATTTTTCAATCTATTGTGTATCCTTAATTATAGGGTGCTGTAATATTTATCCCTCAATTACGTATACGTTAAAATGTTACTAATATCAGGTTTGGACGTCAAATGATATATATATATATATATATAATAGATATATATATATATATATATATATATATATATATATATTATATATATATATATATATTATATATATATATATATATATATATATATATATATATATATATATATTATATAAGGATATAATCTCATTATTACTTGATACATGGTCTTAATGTGGGAATTCTCACCATGCAGGACGAACACAAACAAACAGAAACGCACATGCTTGCCATCGATAAATGTAGACGTATGCCAAGCAGTTAAATATCATCACACAAAAATACGAGAATTTGACCCAATGTCGGATGTAATCCAATGATAGTCGGTTGTGACCAAAACAAAAGTCCAACCATAAGGAAGAATCGACTCCCATAAACCCCTATGACAAGTCAAGACCTATGCCCCCATTATACTTAACAGGGTAATGGTGTCCCTTGTGACACCACCAGCCACACTCTCAGCTCTATTACACTGTGTCTTATAACTGTCTCTTTGTTTCTCCTCCTTCAGTGTCTTCTAGGCCTATGGAGGTCTTTCTCTCTCATCTTATGCCTTCTTTATTTCTTCATGCTTAATTTGAGTTAAGTAAGGTCCTACATGATCTGATGCTAGTTTTCTTTGTAATAATAAGAATTTGGAATGCGGCTGTTGATATTACAATAATAATCAAAGAGTAGTAGGTATGCTGTTATTTGATAGACAAGGGTTTTATTGGTAGATAGCTAAATCCCATTATTACAAGAGAGCGCCACGAAAACCGAGTTAATTCTTCTGTCTGTAACAGCAAGTAATAATATTATTACGACAAAAGTTGAACAGACGGGTTTTCTCGCCTCCACATGATGAGAAAATGAACCTACAGAATAGATTCAGTTAAATTATTTTCCTTAAAGGAGAAATTAGAGAGAGGGAGCAGAAGTCATAAACGTGTGCTTGAAAGGGTGGGCGTGAAGGTTGGAGGGAAAAATGTTTGGGGAAGACGTGTGGAGGGCGGTGGCCACGGTGGAGGGGCGGGTTTCCTCGTGCGTCTGGAGGCACAGTTCCAGTGTTACCAGATCACATCCAGCCCTTGTGGCTGAAATGTGTTTACTTATATGTGTGGCCGACTGTACCTGTTAGTGATAATAGATGAATTTACGAGGATAGTAGAAATTTTTCCACTTAAGCATAAAATAGCTGAAGAAGTAGCTATAGCATTTTTCAATGGTATCATTTGCAGATGTGGCTCACCCGAGGTTTTATTGACTGGCAATGGCAGAGAATTTATAAACAAAACTTTAGAATGTTTGGCGGAAGTCATGGGGATACAGAAAGTAACAATTATTCCATACAGACCTGAAGCTAATGGGTTATGTGAACGAGCAAACAGGAAAATGATCGAAGCTTGCAGGAAGACTGTAGGTAGTAATGATAAAAACTGGAATAGATATATTGATGTTGTTAAACATAACATTAACACTATGGGAAGTGATTCCATTAAAATGTCTCCATTTGAAGCTTTGTTTGGCTACCAAGCACGAGGCACATTTGATCTGTTAACCATACCTCATCATGGAGAAGATACAATCGAAGCATTAATTTCCACAGCGAAGGAGAGACATGCTTGTCTTAGCCGTAATCTCGAGGCCAGGAACCGAGAAATGGTAGAAAGAATAATAATAGCAAAACATCTTATGTTAAAATCAGTGTTGGAGACAAGGTATTTCTGAAAATCAATGTGAGAAATGAGCTAAATTACAAATTTGGTCCGAAATTTGAAGGTCCTTTTAGAGTCGTTGAGGAAAAGACTGGAAACAGATTTATAGTTTTAGAAGAAATACAGGTCGGTCGAAATTAACTTATATATCAAAACTGAAAAGAGTCGGTTGTGGTAACTAATATATCGTGCAGTTGCATTTTTTCTGGTTTCGTAAATTGGTGGTGAAATGTGCTTAGCCAGTTTAATGTAATGTTTTTTTTTTCTTTTGATTTCTTCTACTATTTTTCTTATTATGTGCAAACTCCGGCGATTTGGCGTAAAAACCAGAGGTAATTATTTCACGAGGAAAAACGGGGTGGAAAGTGTGGCAAGTTTCTGTAAAGTTGAGAAATATTATAACAGGTCCGTGTGGTGGTCGCTGGCGGTATGGGTTTATTGGGGCTGAATTGTTTGTGGCTATTTTGGTGGTGAATTTTTGGGGCTAAATTTTTTGTGGCTATAATCTTTGATGGTGGATTTTTTGTGGTTATAATTTTTGGCGGTGATCTGTGGTTTTACGAGCCAAGGAGTTGGGTATTGTGGTTCTTTTGGTGTTATGGCTCTTGGGGGGTATTGTGGTTCTTTTGGTTCTGGTCTGGTGGGGGTATTGTGGGGGTTCTTTGGTGTTATGGCTCTTGGGGGGTATTGTGGTTCTTTTGGTGTTATGGCTCTTGGGGGGTATTGTGGTTCTTTTGGTGTTATGGCTCTTGGGGGGTAGGTTTGGTTCATGTTGGTTATGGCTATTGGCTTTGGGGGATGGCACTACTACATTGTAGTTTTATGGGTCCCTATGAAGGGGTTGTATTTTTATATTTACCGGAGGTTGTATTTGGTGGTATGTAATTGTTGAATTGTGGTTTTCAGTGGTTTATATCCCGACTAGGTGGTTATGCAGTTTTACATACATATGGCAGTATCATGAATGAGTTACGTTTTTTAGGACAATTTTTGGGTACCTTTGAGGTTGTCCTAGGGACAATTTTTGGGGAAATGGTTATATAGTATCAGTAAAGTTTTTTGGGCCATTTGAAGGAATAACGATTTCTGAGGTTGCAAGTCTGACTAGACAAGTCCATAGTGCGATTTGAGCACATGAGGTGCTCACAGGGGGCTTAATGCTGACGATGCTGTGATGAGACCGGTTGCTGATTTTTTTTTTTTTTTTTTTTTTTTTTTTTTTTTTTTTTTTTTTTTTTTTTTTTTATTTGATTATTCGGAGGTTTGCAGTTTTCAGGGATGTCAATAAGGACATTCCATTGGGGTGGATGTAAGGGGTCAATTCGGGTAGATAGGACTGTTGCGGCAGCAAATTCCATAACGATACATACTGTGTTTTATATGGGAAAGTACGGAATTACATATATTTTTTTTTCTCTCCGTGTACATTTTGTAATGGAAAAAGTGGAATTATTATCATTTTTTTCTCTCCTACAAGGGAAACTTGTAATTGGGGTAAGCTTTACATAGCATTTTTATTATAGTCAGTAGGTAGAATTTATCTCGGTATATGTGCAAGATAGAAGGGGTATTCGGCATTATATTTGATGGAGGTTAACTGTATAAACATTACAGGGGTTTTGCTGTATAGGCATTATGGGGTTTTTTGATAGTATATTTGTCAGATATAGGATTACTTATGAGAATTCAGTGGGTAAAGATCATATTTAGTTTTAGTGAGGAATTTTTAATAATTGACCATGAGATTGGGTATATTAGTTGACAGGTTCGTGTGTTAAAGCAAGACTTTAGTTATTCTATGATCATGTAGACTTTTCACGTACGGACACACGATGACTTTAGAGAATTCCCAACTTCACGCGATGGTGACGACGGAAACAATTTGGTTCTACAGTACCAGAGGTCGGATCTACACACAAGCGGCGATATTACGGATCGCCTTTGTAATGGACGAGATGTCGTCGGTGGATCATGTCAGGATACATTCTGGGACAAATCAGGAGTCTACAATCTTCTACGAGGCGGGTGCACGACGCACTTGCATGGGAGTCACGAGATATTTCAAGTTGACAATGAGGTGGTGGTTACGATTCCTTCATCGAAGACGTCGAATCTACAGTTTAGTGGCGGGGGTTTGGATACACCTACAGGGGTCGCAGATGCTGAATAATGGTGCATGCTGCGTTGTTTCGGGATGGTTCAAGTGCTCAGCCGGGGTCCTCAATTATTTGACAAAGGCGTTCGTTAAACACATACATGGAACCACAAGGCGCTTCAAGTTCTGCTTACATTGGAGACGGTAACGGTTCCACCTTTAGAGGATTATTACAAGGATGAATTCTTCTTCAACGAACGCTACGCAGTTCCAGTGGTTGCGGTTATGGTATCCATAATGACAGTCGAAATATATGTTATAGGCCATCTCGCAAACATTATGAACTAGTATATACCAGTTGCCGATGTTGTGCGACGGGAGTGCACAAAAGACATAGGTGGCCGAGCCATTTAAAAAGGGCGCGGTAGCGAATTGTTAATCTCAGCTCTTTCCGGTTAGAGACAGGTCGCTTAGAGACGAGTGCTGGATTGCTCGAAGAATGCTGAAATGAGAAACAACTAGGAAGGATGACCAATGCAATTTGAGGTCGGTGACGCCTCAGAAATCACATGCTTTGGACATGTGGCACCCGTGGATGCTGGGCGCCCCACTGGGCGTGTCTGCATATGGTATATGGCTTTGATGATGAGTAATAAGAATAAGAGAGGACACTCTTTGATTACTTGTGACAGGGTGCGAAACACGCTTGGAGGAGGTGTTGAAATGTGTTGAGGAGTGTTGCAGACCCATCGAATAAGGTAACGTAAGATAGAACTTTGAAAAAGTTAACCTTTGCAATGATAAAATATATGGGAGAAAAAGAAGTGTGGTGCAGTACACATTCCTATTGATTAACTCTCATGGGTAAAGTGGTGTAATAATCGTGTCTCTTTATTCCAAATGGGTTCAATGTCACCATATTGAAAAATGGATTCTCTAAGACGTATTTGACTTATTGAAAATGGTGTGGTTATTCGGACATAGTATGATTACAGGGGGTACTTACTTAAACCTGATTTGGGAGAGGACAATGACGGTTTAACGTTTTTTGGGGTCTGAGTTAATTCATTGTATTCCACTTTAATTAATCCATTTTGTTCCATTTCAATGTCAGCTAATTTGGGAAATAAAAAGTATAGTTTTGTATCTACGGTTGTTTATTAGCCTAGTTTGCATTTCAGCTAACGCCCAGAGAGATTCAGCAACATATCGAAGGTAGGTAGTTGCCTGACAGCAGTTTGTTTCATTTTGTCTAAACGAGTATCATTTGGTCCTAAAAACTCTTTTAAGAAATATATAAAAATAAATTAATAAAAAAAATGAAAATTAATAAATGTAATAAAAAATAAAAAATAAAAATAAATAAATTAAAATAAATAAATAAATAAATAAAAACAAATAAATAAATGTTTTAAATTATCATACATAGATGAATAAATATAGAACAAATAAATAGATAAAAAATAAATATAAAAGATTAAAAAATACACATAAAATAAATTAAAATAAATGAAAATTCAATAAATAAATAGATAAACAAAATAAATGAAAAAAAATAAATAAAAATAGATCAATAAAAATAAACTAAGTAAATAAATCAAAATAAAAAAAGTTAAACAAAATAAATAAATCTTATGATAGAAATAAAAAAATAATAAATTGACAAAAAACAAATAAAAATAAGTAAATAAAAATAAACAAATTAAAAATATAAATAAAATAAATGAATAAATGAAAATAAAAAAATGAAAAATAAATAAATAAAAAATAAAAATTTGAAAAAAATAAAAAAAAACTAGTAAATGAATAAATTAATCAATAATAAAAACAAATAAATCAATCGAAATGAATAAATAAATAGAAATAAAGTAATAAATAAACAAATAAAAATAAGAATAAATAAATAATACAGAAAGAATGAAATTAAATAAATAATCAAATGAAAATAGAAATAAATAAATCAATCAATAATAAATCAATATGTAAATAAATATAAAAATAAACATAATCGATATATAAAAAATAAAAATAAATAAATAAAATATAATAAATAAAAAAATAAAAAAAATAAATAAAATAAATATAATAAAAAATAAAACGAATAAATAAAAATAAATAAATAAAAATAATAAATAAATAAATAAAATAAATAAAAATAAAAAAAATATATAAAAAATAAACGAATAAATAAAAACTAAGTATATATATAATAAAATTAAATTAAAAATGAATAAGTAAAATTAAATGTAAAAAATTAATAAATTTTAAAAAATCAAGCAATCAAAAAAAAGAAATGAATAATACAGCAAAATAAATCAATCAATCAAAATAAGTAATCAAATAAATAAATAAATAAAATAAATATATACATAAAATAAATAAATAACTAAATAAAAATAAATAAAAATAAATATATGAAAGATATAAGTAAATAACAACAATGAATTAATAAATAGAAATATAAATAAAAATATAAATGTAAATAAATAAAAAAATTAATACATAAAAAATAATAAAAAATGAAAAAATAACTAAATAACTAAAAAATAAAAAATTATTAATATATAAAAAAATAAAAATAATAAACAAAAATAAATGACAAATATATAAATATAAATAAAAAAAGAAATAAATAAAAATAAAATAAATTAGAGAGCAATAAAAAATAAATATAAATGAACATATAAATAAATGAAGAAATGAAATTAATAAATAAATAAAAATGATAAGTAGAAATACCTTTGGAAAAATTAATATTATAAATAATAACTAAAAATAAATAAAATTAATTAATTAAATAAAATAAATAAATATATAAAAAAATCAATGTTGATAAAAGGAATAATAGATATATAAATAAAATAAATAAATAAATAAAATAGATTACATAATTAAAGATAACAAAGGAAATAGAAATAAATAAAAAGTAAAATATTTAAATAGAAATATATATATATATAAAAATAAATAAATGCTAGAGTAATATTAATAAATGAATATAAAAAATATATGCAAATAAATTTAAAAATAAAAATTAAACAAATAACAATAAATAAATAAATAAATATAAAAAGAATAGATAAATAAGAATAAATAAATTAATAAATAAAAAAGAGAAAAAAGATTAAAAATAAAATAAATAATAAAATAAATAAATGAATAAAATAAAATAAATAAATAGAATACATAAAAATAGATAAATAATCAAAAAAAGAAAAAAAGACAGACATAATTCATAATCAAAAATGGGGAAATAAAAATTAGTAAAATAAAAATGAATAAAAAAAAATAAAAACTACAAGTAAATAAATAAAAAAATAATAGTAAATAAAAAATTAAAAATAAATAAATTAAGGAAGAAAAAAATAAAGATGAATAAATAATTAAACAATAAAAATCAATAAAAATTAATCAAAATAAATAACTAAATAAAGAAATCAAGATAAAACAATGAAAATAAATAAGCAAAAATAACCAAAATAAAAACTAAATAAATACACGAATAAATAAAATGAATAAATAAAAAAAATAAGTGAATATATATGAAAATAAATATATAAAATAAATAAATAAAAAACAAAGAAATAAATAAAAATAAATAAATAAAAATTTAATTAAAACAATAGATAAACTAAAAATAAAATAAATAATCTATAAATAGATAAAACTAAATAAAATGAATAAAATAAATAAATAAATAAAATGAATACATAAAACTAATAAAATAAGAAATAAATATATATAAATAAATCAATAATCACTCAATCAATCAAAAATTAATGAAAATATATAAAATTAATAAGATAAATAAAAATATATTAAAAATTAAAAAAAATAAATAAATAAAAATAAGTAAAAATATGGAATAGATAAAAATAAATAAATAAAAAATACAATAAATAATCAGTAAAAACAAATAAATAAATAAAGAAGTAAATGAAAAGAAAAAACAAATAAAATAAATAAATATGAAAATTAATACAAAAAAATAAATTAAAAAAAAAAATTAAATTAATAAAAAATAAATTTTAAAAGATAAATAAAATAAATAAAAGTACAATCAAATCAACAAAATAAATAAATATATAAGTATAATATAAATAAATAAAATAAATAATTAAAAAATAACAAATAAGTAAAAAACTAACTAAATAAATAAATAAATAAATAATAAATAAATAAATAAAAAAAATTAGAAAATAAATAAATGAAAATAAATTAATAAGTAGAAGTAAATAATTGAATAAATAAATAAGTAAGATAAAATATAAAATCAAACAAAATTAATTAAAGGGACAATAAATAAATAAAGGTAAATTAAATAAATAAATAAATAAAGATAAATAAATAGATAAATAAAAAATAAATAAATCCATATATAAATACATAAATTAACTAAATAAATGAATAAGATAAAATAATAGATAATTAATAAATAAAAATAAACAATAAAATAAGTAAATAAAGAAAAAATAAACAAAAAATATATAAATAAATAAAATACAAATAAATAAACAAAGAAATAAATAAGAATAAATAAAAAACTAATAAATAAAAAAAATAGAAATGAATGAATAAAAAAATAAAAATAATAATATTTAAATAAATGGAAATAAATAAAGGAAATTAATAATAAAAATAAATAAAAAACAATAGTAATAACAAATAAATAAATAGATAATTAAAAAAATAAAAATACATAAATAAAAAAAATAAAATAAATGAAAAAATAAATAAATAAATAAAAATTATAAATAAATAAAAGTAATGAATAAAAATAATATTTATAAATAAATAAATGAATAAATAAGTAAATAAATAAAAATTTTAAAAAAATAAAATAATTGAATAAAATAAATAAAATAAATAAATAAATATAACAAAAAATAAATAAATAAATAAGAATAAATAAAATAAAATAAATAACTAGAAAAAATAGAACATAAATAAATAAAAAAAAAAAATAAAGAAATAAATAAATTTTAAAAAAGATTGTATAAAATAAAAATAAATAAATGAATAAATAAATTATATATAAATAATTAGAGGTAAAAATAAATAAAAACAAAAAAATAAATTATATTAATGAAATAAATAATAAAAAAAAGAAAAATAAAAAATATATAAATAGAAACAAATAGATAAATAAAAACAATTAAAAAAATAAAAAAATCCCCAAATAATTTAAATGATTAAATAAAAAATAAAGAAAAAAATAAAATAAATAAAAAAATATAAATAAATAAAATTAAAAAATAAATTAAATAATAAATAATGAAATAAATGAATATAGATAAATAGAAAAAATATAAATAAATAAAAAATAAATCAATCAAGCAATCAATCAATCAATCAATCAATCAATACAATAGTAATAAATACATACATATAAAGAAAATAACTATTAAAAATAAATGAATAAATAAAAATAAATAACTACTTAAAATAAATAGATAAAAATAATTTAAATCAAAATAAATAAATGAATAAATAAACAAATATTAAAATATATAAGTAATTAAATAAATAAAAATAAATTAATAAATTAAATAATTAAAACATTGTACAAAATTAAGAATACTTCTAAAAATTATTTTTTAAATAAAAAGTGTTAATAAATATTTCAGTTTTTGGAAAATATTTTTGAGGTTTTTGTATATTTTTTGGCCTGCCTTTCTTTCAAAAATCATTAAAAAAATTAAATGAAACTGAAAAAAAATCAAAATATATATAGATTTAAATGAAATATTTAGCGCGTTTTAGTACTCCTTTAGATGTTTGATTTTTGTTTCAAAAATCTTTTAAAAAATCCTCATAAATTTAGGTCAATAAATGTGATATTTTGGTACACAATTTTTGAGTTTCTTTTCATTTTTTACACCAGATTTTTGTGTCAAAAATCATTATAAAAATCACCTAATAAGGAGACAAAAAGGAAACAACATTTATAATAGTTTTGGACTCGTTTTGATACTGACCTCTGTTTCCATAATCATATCGAAAATTACCTAAACCAGGACAATGAATATAACATAAAAAAACAGTTTCAAAAATTAATAATTTGAACTAAAAAAAAGGACAATAAATTAAACTAAAAATCTTTCTAATGGAATTTTATTTTGTTTTTTGAAACGAAAAAATAGCCAAAATAAACAAAGAAAATATACTGAAAAATATTTACATTCTATTTCTAGGCGATTTTTAAAATAATTTTTTTAAAAAATCAGTCATCAAAAAGACGGCAAAGCTATCAGAGATAGTGTATTCAAATTAATTTTTTAACTGATGTTAATTTTAAATACTTTATCTTATTTTGGTTAATTTTCTGAGGGATTTTTGATACAAAAATCATCCATAATAAATAGGAACTAACTCCCAAAAATATTGTACAAAAATTAAAACATTTTAGAAAATTATTACTAATATACTGTTGTTTGAAATTCATTTTTAACCGATTTTTGAGTGAATTTTGAAACAAAATTCAGTCATCAAAATGATGGGAAAATTTCAAAAACATTATACTAAAATTGAAATATACTCATATGATTTTTTAAACAAAAACCTGTCCTTTTGTTTCATTTTAATTATAGGCGATTTTTATGATGATTTTTTAAACAAGAAAACAGCCAACAACCATTGAAAATGACTTAAAAGTTTTGTGCAATAATTGATATATTGTCCTAGTTTTAGGTGATTTTTCAAATGATTTTTTAATTATAAGTCAGCCATCAAAAAGAATGTTCTTTGTTATAACCAATTGCTTTGGGAAATAAATAGTATTTTTATATTTAGCAGTTCTTCATAAGCTAGTGACATCTTACAGGACAAGGGCACGTTGGCAACAGGTATGAGGTCCCAGTCTGTGTAGTTTAGGGAATAAGGTGGGGGGGATACATATGTACTAAAAATATCATATGAAAATTATTTATTTTTAGCTATTTTTTCTTTGTTTATATTTATATTCAATATTTATGCAATTCTATATAGTGATTTTTGAAACAGAAAATAGGCCTCAAAACCAAGGAGCAAAATCTATCATGTGTGGTGTTGTTTGGATATTGCATCTTAACTGAAATATTATTTTGCTTTTTTCTGTTGATTTTGTCTTTTTGGGCGATTATTCGAATATTTTTTTCAACTAAAAACCTGCCAATAAAAACATTACCAAAAAACTGAAAAAAGTATGTGAAAAATGGAAAATATTTGATTGAAGTTTTTTGTTACATTCTTTTAGGCGATAGTTGAAGAAAATTTCTGAAATGAATCCTTACAAAAGGAAGGCGACATCCCAAAATTAATTGTCCATTCAAATATTGTAATATTGAATTTTTTTTTTTTTAATTCAGTGTCCTATTTTTATACAATTATTTAAATGTTTTATTAAACAAAAACTAGTCATCAAAGAGCGAGCCAATAATCAAAAGATATTACATATTTAAATAAAAATATTTTAAAGCTTTTTCATCTTCATTTTTTGAACTATTTTTTATAAGATTAGTGAAACAGAATAATAGCTACCAAAGTAATGTGCTAAATTTAAATATTTTCAAGTCTTTTCATGTTATATATAAAAAAATAAATAAAATAATAAATAAAAATAACTGAGATAACAAAATACAACATAATACAATGAAAAAAAAAAAAAATTGTCAAGATATGTAATAAATAGATAATTAAAAATATATAAATCTAAATAAATAGATCAAAAATAAATAAATATTACTAAATAAATAAATGGAAATAAATAAAATGAATAAAAAAAATAATTAAAAAAGAATCAATAAATCAATCAAAAATAAACTAATTAATGAATAAATAATAATAAAGGATAAATGCATAAATGAAATTAAAAAAAAAAAAAAAATAAGTATTAAATAAAAAATAAATGAGGGAAACTAAAAAACTAAATTAAAAAATAAATAATCAAAAATAGAAATCAATAAATAAATGAATGAATAAAATTAAATAAATAGATTTTAAAAAATAGATAAATATTATTTAGATAAATGAAGATGAAGAAACATAAATAAATAATTGAAAATAGTAAATAAAAAAAGATAAGATGAAAGAGTAAATAAAAAAATAAAAAAGATAAAAGATAAAACTATAAACAAATAAATAAATCAAAATTAAAAATAAATAAATAATAAAAAAAATAAATAATGAGGTAAAAATGAATAAAAAATAAATTAATTAATTAATAACATAAATAAATAAGAATAAATAAATAAATAAAATAAATAAATAAATAAGTAAAATGAAGCAAAATAGATAAATAAAAATAAATAACATGATAATAAATATAAATAAAAAATAAATAAAACAAAAACATTAAAATAAATAAGTAAATAAATAAATAATTAAACCAAGCACTAAACAAAAAAAATAAGATAAATAAATGAATAAATAATATAAATAAATATAAAAAAATAAATAAAATAAAAATAAATAAAATAATGAAAGTAAAATAAATTACAGATAAAAAATAAAAATGAATAAATAAAATAAATAAATAGTAAGAATGAATAAATAAATAAAAGATAAATAATAAATAATTAAAATAAATAAATAAATATAAATAGAAAATAAAAATAAATCTGAATAAAATAATAAAAATAAATAAACTAAATGAAAATAAATTAACAAAATACATAAATGAAAATAAATGAAAATATTTTTATAAAAAATAAATAAATAAATAATAAAATTAAAAAAATTTAAAAATAAATGAATACATAAGAATAAATATTGAAAAAATGAATTAATAATTAATAAAATAGATCAATAAATGAAAATAAATAAAAAAATGAAATATAAATATAAATAATAAAATAATTATCATTAATTGATAATATATCAAAATAAATAAAATAAATAAATAATTCAAAATTAAAAAATGAATCAATCGAAAAAATAAATAAACAAAATCAATGTCCCCCCCCCTCCCAACATATGATAAAATAAAAAAAATAAAAATAAGTAAATTAAAGACCAAATAACATAATAAATAAATCAATCAAATTAAATAAAATTAAAAATAACAAAAAAATTAAAATAAGTAAATAAATGACTAAATGAATCACTCAAATAAAATATATAAAGAAATAAAAAAAATAGATAAATGAAAGTTAATAACTAAAAAAAATAAAAATAAATAAATAAAAAATAAAAACAATCAATAAATAAATAATGCATAAAAATAATAAATAAAATAAAAAAAATATATAAAAGTTGGTTAAGGAAATAAATTTAAAAATATATAAAGAAATAAATAAAAATATAAATAAATAAATATAAGATAATTAAATAAATAAATTACTAAATAAATCAATCAAAAATAAATAAAAAAAAACCAAGTCAAACTAAAAAATAAATAAATATATCAAAATAAAAAACAATAATTATATAAATCATAAATAAATAGGTCAAAAATAAATGAAAATAAATAAGTAATTGAATAGATATAAGAAGAAATAAATCAAATAAATAAATAAGTAAAAATTATTAAATAAAGAAAAGAAAATGATAAATAAATATAAAAATAGAATAAAGAAAAATAAATAGATTAAAACAGAAATATATGTAATAAAAAATAAATAACCAAATATAAATAATAAATGAATAAAGAAATAAAACAAAAATAATAATTAATCAAAGAAAAGAATAAATAAATAAATAAAAAAGCAGATAAATAAAATTAACTAAATAAACATTCAAATCAATCAATCAAAAATAAATAAATAAAGATAAATAACTAAAAACTAAATAAATAAATAATAAATTAAATAGAAATAAATAAAAAAAATAAATAAATAAATAAAAATAAATAGAAAATAATGAAAAAAATAACAAACAATAAAATAAATAAATTGAATTAAATAAATAAAAAAACCAAATAAAAGTAAATGATAAAATTTAAAAAAAATGAAAATAAATAGATGAAATAAAAAATAAATAATTGGAATAATATAGTAAAAACTTAAATCAAAAATCTAATAAATAAAGCAAAATAATGTAAATAAATAAAATAGATGAATACAAAATAATAAATATAAATAAAATATATAAATAAAACAAATAAATGAATAAAAATGAATGATATAATAAATAGATGAAAATAAATAAAATAATAATAAATAAATAAAATAAATAAATAAGTAAATAAATTTGATAATAAATAAAAAAAACAATAAATAGGAAAAAGATAAATAAATAAACAAAAAATAAATAAATAAATAAAAGAGATAAAAAATTAAAATAAATAAATAAATAAAAAATAATTAAATAAAAAATAAATAAAATAAATAAATAAATAAATAAATAAATAAATAAAAATAAATTTATATATAAGAAAAATAAATAAAATATGTATTAAATAAACATAATAGATGAATAGATAAATAAAAATAAAAAAAATAAAAAATAAGAGGAATAAAAAAAATAAATTGAAATGGATAAAGGAATAAATAAAAATAAAATTATTTACATCAATAAAAAGGAGTTAGAAATAAATAAATTACTGAATAAATAAAAATATATAACTAAATATGAATAAATCACTCAAACAATGAAATGAAACAAATAAAACTAAATAAATAAAATAAAAAAAATTTGAAATAAATAAAAAATAAAACATAAAACAGATAAATAAATAAATAAAAAATAAAATAAATAAAAAAAATAAAAAATAAATCAATAAATAAATAAAAAGGAAAAATTTATATATGATAAATATAAATAAAAAATAAAAAAAATTAAATAATAAAAATAAAAAAATACATCAATAAATAAAATTTTCAAAAATAAAGAAACAAAAAAAATAAAATCAATCAAAGCCAATTAAATAAATGAAAATAAATAAAATAGATGTAGAAATAAAAATAAATCAATCAATAAATAAAAATAAATAAAAAATAAATAAGAAATAGATAAAATAAAAAATCTATAAATAAAAAAACAAATAAGAAATAAAATATATAAACCTAAAAATAAATCGATAAATAAAACAGAAATTACTACATTAATATAAAAAAAAATATAAAAAGTAAAATAAAAAACAATATAAATAGATAAATAAAGGGTAAATAAAATTTAATTATAATAAAAAAAATAAAAAAATAAAAAAATAAATTAAAAATTAAATAAAAATTAAAAATACATAAATAAATAAATAAAAAATTAAAATAAATAGAAATAAATAAATAAAAAATAAAATTTAAATAAAGTAAAGAAATAAATATAAATAGATACATAAATAAATAAAAATAATACATAAGAATAAAAAACACAAAACATAATAAATAAATAAAAAAGAAAAAATTATATATATAAATAAAAATGTTTAAAAATATTAATATATAAAAATGAATTAAATAAACCAATAAATTAAAATTTAAAAGAAATAAAGAAACAAACATAAATAAATAATCAAAACAAGTAAATAAATAAATACATTAGATGTAATAAATAAAAAATAAATAAATCAATAAATAAAAATATAAATTAAAAAAAAAATAAGAAATAGATAAACAAAAAACTCTATTAAATTAAAATAAAGAAATAAAAAGAATAAATTATAGATTATTATATATATATATATAAATATATATTATATAATATATATGTATATAAAATAAATAAGTAAAAAATAGAAATGAAGAATAAATATAAAAAAAATAAATAAATGTAAAGTAAATATATCAATTAAATGAAAAATAAAAAAATAAATAAATAATAAAAAAATAAATAAACAAAAATTGAAAAATACATAAATAATGAATAAAAATAACACATAAATAAAAATATATAAATAAGATAAATAGATAAATGAAAATATAAATACAAAAAAATAATGAATAAATAAAAAAATTAAAAATAAATAAATAAATAAAGAATAAATAAATTAAACAATAAATAATAATTAAATAAATAAACAAAAATTAAATACAAAGGAAATAAACAGTCAAAACCAAATAATTAAATAAATAAATAAAATGAATAGATAAATAAAAAATGAAGTAAAGGGAAATGAGAAAATAAGTAAATAAACGAATAAGAGATAAATTGATGATTAAAATAAAAAAATAAATAGTATAAATAAAATGAAAATGAATAATGAAAAAACAAATAAAAAATAAAAATTAAAAAAAATAATAATCAAATAAATTAAAAAATAAAAAGAAAATAAATAAATAAAATAACAATACACATATCAATAAATGAAAAATATATGAAGAAAAATAAATAAATAAAAATATAATTAATAAGTTAAAAACAAATAGTAAATAAAAATGAATAAAAAAATAATTATAGAATAATAAATAAAAAAAGTTTATAAAAGAAATAAAAAAAAATAAAAAATGGAGAAATAAAAATAAATAAATAAATAAATATACAAAATAACTAAAAATTAATATAAAAATACAGGAATAAAAAAAATAAATAAAAAAAATAAAAATAAAAAAAAATGAAAATAAATTAATAAATATAAATGAATAAATAAAACCAAATTACAAAAATAATGAATAGATAAATAAATAAAATTACAATTAAATAAATAAATATAAATAAGTAATAAATAAACAAATAAATAAATAATGATGGATAAAGAAATAAGATAAATAACTACATAAAGTTAAATAAATAATACAAATAGATAGATATAAATGAATAAAAATCTAATGAATAAAATAAATAGATAAAAATAAATACAAAAATAAGTAACAATTAATAAATAAAAAATGAAGAACATAAAAAATAAATGAAAAAATAAAAAATATAGAAATAAAAATTAAAGAATAAATAATAAATAAAATATAAATAAATGAAAATGACATAAATGAAAAGATTTTATATGTTAAGGGAAGATATTAATAATAAAAACATATAAATAAATAAATTAAAATAATGCAATAGATAAACAAAAGAAACAAATAAGTGAAAATAAAAGAATAAACCAAAATAGATAAATATATACAAAAATAAAAGAAATAAATAAATAAAATAATAAGAACAAATAAATAAAATAAATAAAGAAAAGATAACTAAATAAATAAAAATAATAGAGATAGAAAGGGAATAAGGAAATAAATAAGAAAATAAATAAATAAATAAAAATAAATAAATATATGAGCAAATAAAAATGAATAAATAGGTGAATGAATAACAATAGATAAATAAATAAATAAACAAAAATAAATCAATCAATCAAAATAGATAAATAGACAAATAAGTAAAATAAAATAATAAGTAAAAATAAGTGAATGAATAAATAAATAAATAAAAATAAATAAATAAATAAGTAAATAAAAATAAATCAATAAAATAATAAATAAAGATTAATAAATAAATATACAAGTAAAATGTTTAAATAAATATAAAGAATAAAATCAAATGAATAAAATAGATAGATAATAAACAAAAAACAAATAAAAGAATAAAAAATAGATAAATGAAAACAAAGAAATACATGAAAATAAATAAATAAATAAATAAATAAAATAAAAAATAAACAATCAGAAATAAATAAAAGGATAAATAAATAAAAATCCATCAAAACCAATAAATAAATAAATAAATAAATAAGAGGAAATAAAAATAAAATAAAGTAAATAAATAAAAATAAAAAATAAATATAACGAATAAATAAATAAAATAAATAAAAAAAAATAAATAAAATAAATAACAAATAAATAAATAAATAAGATACAATAAATAAATTGATTAAATAAAATAAATGGAATAAAAATTAAATAAAAAAATAAATCAAACAATTAAAATAATATAATAAAAATAAGTAATCAATCAAAAGAATAAATAAATAAATAAATAAAAATAATAAATAAAATGAATAAAATATATCAGCACGTACATAGAAAATAAATAAAAAATATAAATAACAAATAATATATATAATATATATATAATATATATATATATATATATATATATACAAATAGTAAAATTAAAACGATAAAAATAATTCGATTAATATAGAAAAAATAAAAATAGATAAATAAAAATGAAAAAAATAAATTAATAATTAAAATAAATAAATAAAAATGATTAATAAAAATAAATGAATCCATCACAACAACAAATAAATAAACTAATAAATAAAAAGAAATTAATAAAAACAAATTAAATCATGCAAATAAATAAATAAAAATGAACAAATAAAAAATAAGTAAAAAATTTAACACAAATACAAGTAAATATATAAATAAATAAATAAAAATAAATGGAATAAAAGTAGATGAAAAAATACAAAAAACAAGTAAAAATAAAATAATTCAATCAAAATAAAAAGTAAATAAATAAAGGTGGGAATATATAAATAAATAAAACAAATAAAAAAGTATATATATCATATATATATATATATATATATATCTATATAATATATATATATATATATAATATATATATATATATATATTATATATACACACATAAGGGCCGGAGCTGGAGCTCAAAGAAGATATATCCGAAGAAGTAGTAGGAAAGGCATCCTCATCTTTCAACAGTTTATTAATTGCCGACGTTTCGGGAACGAATTCCAGGTCGCATTTTCAGGCTAAAAATCATATATAGTTTACGAACATTAATAATGATCTACATTTAATTATATTAAAAATTCATGGCAACAAGCTCTCAAATACAGTAAAAAGTAAAAAGGTAAAAGGTTTAAAAGGTTAAAAGTTAAAAGGTAAAAGTAAAAGGTAAAAGGTCAAAAGGTAAAGGTAAAAGTAAAAGGTAAAAGGTAAAAGGTAAAAGTTAAAAGTTAAAAGTTTAAAAGTTAAAAGTTAAAAGTTAAAAGTTAAAAGTTTAAAAGTTAAAAGTTAAAAGTTAAAAGTAAAATGAAAACAGCACCTTCAAAGTCAGACATATTAAAAATTACAGGATTCACTACAAAATTTCAGAAACACCTAACCTATACAAAAAGAAAGAGTTTAAAACGACACAAATAGGTAAAAATACAGTAGGAAGAACAGCTAGCCCAAACTAGCTATGAACAATTTACAGAGGACGTTGGGATTTAACGATGGTACAGTCTTTTTAATAATGCTAGATTCTAAAATTGTCAGGTTGTTGTTGTTCCGCAGTTGGCCCAAGATAGAAAAATCCTTGACTGTCATATATGTTTTACATGTTTTCGAGTGATTCCGTATATTGGAGTGTTCTGGATTTGATAACCTTACTACTGTTCTATGGCTTATGCCCCTGTGGGAATCAATTCGAACCTTCAACATCCTCCTCGTGCATCCCACGTGTCCCGTGATCACATTTCGGGAAGTATATTTATATACGACGCTGGACGAAAGCAGAGGACGGAGGTCGTCTTTGACTCAAAACAGGATCCAAGGTAAGGGATTTGTGGGATAATTTTCAAGTCCACAGCCGGAAACATCGTTTGAATAGGGATGTGACTTTCTCCTAAGGTATCATCATGCAAAGAAAGGGAACTTGCCAAACATCTTTAGTCTCGATACAGTAGATACGTGTTGAATGCACCATTTTCTTCTGTCAGCATTTGTTTAGAGATCTGAAAAAACGTCGTGAGGAAAACAATTATTATTAAAATATTTCACCAGAAAAGGATATTTCGTTCGTGAAAGATATCCAGTTTGATGAGTGACTATTAAGCTCTATGGAGGAGGTTAAAAATAGAGTTCGTTAAAAATTATGAATGAAACACGAACTATAAAAATTCATTCCAAACCAGAAATGTGTTTTTATACACACCTGTGTAAAAGGCCTGATGTCATCTCGGGAAACAATAAGATCAAGGAAGGGAAGCTGTTATTACCTCTTTCTCCATAGTAACCTTATGTTTGGATGTTGTGCGGTTGACGAACTCCAGAAAGGAATCTGCAAGGCATTCATACGAAACAAGGCGAACGTGTCGTCAACGAATCTCCGATAAAATAGGGGAAGAACCTAATGAGACATTCATCCATTATACGCTCCTCCAGGGAAGCACATAAAGATGTTAGCAAAATTGGACCAATGGTGATCCCATGGCCATCCCTTCAGTCGCTTATATAAAATGCCATGAAAACAAAGGGCGTGTCCAGCACGGCCAGTTCTAAAGTGTTTAAAAAACGCTCTAGAAAATTATTAAAGATTGCCTCTGATCAGGAAAAAGTTTGTCTAAGATTATTCAATAGTTTCTCTGCGGGACGTTAGTAACAAGATTCAAACGTCTAAGTTTTTACCATATATAAATCGAGTCCTGTCTGAGGAATGTCCTATTGAACTTCGCGTGGAATGGTAAAAAAAGATTGTTTTTTGTTAACGGCTCTAACAAGGGAACAAGAAATTTGGCTAATTTAGTGAGGCGTATTCTGCGAGGAGGAGGAATTGGTGGTAAGGGAACTCCATCTTCGTGGATCTTGGGGAGACCATATAAAATACCATATTGATGATCCAGTGGAAAATAAGTCTTGGTAAGGGTTATAATTAATTACGTTATTGTTGGTGTTCGTAAAAATCTATTAATTTTATCTCTGCTGTTGAAAATGTGTAATAGTCATGGTCGCCTATCTTTCAAATTTGTCTGATCATTGTAAAAATATATCCCATCTATTTAAGTATTCATTTTTGTCCACAGTTCTTTTTACAATTGAATCGCTCTTTCACCTTCTTAAGGATTTGCCTTCGACACCGATTTGAGTATTCTACAGTCCCAGATCCTCATCACTAGCCACATCGGCGTATTAACAATTAAAATCGAGATGGAGGCCGTTTTTCAGCAAGGAGACTCAATCATTATAAAAAGCTGGCGAAAGAGGAGGACATCATACTAATAAAACCCAGATAAAATGTAAGGGTCTTGTCATTCTGGACAAAAATGAATACTAAATAAGATGGGAGATATTTTAAATGATCAAGAAGAAATTTGAAAAGGATAGGCGTACCTACTATTACAACATTTTCAAAGCAGAGGATAAAGTTAATAGATTTTTACGAACACTCAAACAAAATAACGTAATTAATGATAACACTTACAAGACTTATTTTCCACTGGATCATCATATGGTATTTTATATGGGTCTCCCCAAGATCCACAAAGATGGAGTTCCCTTACGCCCAATCCTCTCCTCGCAGAATACGCCTCACTATAAATTAGCCAAATTTCTTGTTCCCTTGTTAGAGCCGTTAACAAAAACAATCTTTTGATAACCAATTCCACCAAGTTCAAAGAGGACATTCTCAGACAGGACTCAGATTTATATATGGTAAGCTTAGACGTTGAATCCTTGTTTACTAACGTCCCGGTAGGAGAAACTATTGAAATAATATTAGACAAACTTTTTCCTGATCAAGATGCAATCTTTAATAATTTTAGTAGAGCGTTTTTTTAAACAACTTTTTAGAAACTGGCCGTGCTGGACACGGCCCTTTGTTTCAATGGCATTTTATATAAGCAGACTGAAGGGATGGCCATGGGATCACCATTGGGTCCAATTTTTGCTAACATCTTTATGTGCTCCCTGGAGGAGAGTTATAATGGATGAATGTCCCATTAGGTTCCTTCCCCTATTTTATCGGAGATTCGTTGACGACACGTTTGCCTTGATGTTTCGTTATGAATGCCTTGCAGAGTCCTTTCTGGAGTTCGTCAACCGACAAACATCCAAACATAAGGTTTTTACTATGGAGAAAGAGGTAAATAACAGGCTTCCCTTCCTTGATCTTATTGTTTCCAGAGATGACTCAGGCTTTACACAGGTGTGTATAGAAAAAACACATTTACTGTTTGGGAATGAATTTTTATAGTTCGTGTTTCTTTAATTTTAAACGGAACTCTATTTAACCCTCCTCCATAGAGCTTATACTCACTCATCAAACTGGATAAGCTTTCACGACGAAATATCCTTTCTGGTGAAATATTTTTAATAATAATTGTTTTCCTTCACGACTTTTTTTCAGATCTCTAACAAACTGCTGACAGAGAAAATGGTGCATTCAACACCGGTATCTACTGTATCGAGACTAAAGATGTTTGCAAGTTTCCCTTTCTTGCATGATGATACCTTTAGGAGAACATGCACATCCACTATTCAAAAGATGTTTCCGGCTGTGGACTTGAAAATTATCCCCAAAAATCCCTTAACCATTGGATCGCTGTTTAGAGTCAAAGACCGACTCAGTCCTCTGCTTTCGTCCAGCGTCGTATATAAAATATACTTGCCCGAGATGTGATCACGGGACATACGTGGGATGCACGAGGAGGCTGTTGAAGGTTCGAATTGATTCCCCACAGGGGCATAAGCCATAGAACGGTAGTAGGTTATCAAAATCCAGAAACAATCCAATATACGGAATCACTCGAAAAACATGTAAAACATATATTGACAGCAATATTTTTCTATCTTGGGCCAACTGCGGAAACAACAACAACCTGACAATTTAGAATCTATCATTATTAAAAAGACTGTACCATCGTTAAATACCCAAACGTCCTCTGTAAAATTGTTCATAGCCTAGTTTGGGCAGCTGGTCTTCCTCACTGTATTTTACCTATATTGTGTCAGTTTACTCTTTCTTTTGTATAGGTAGGTGTTTTTCTGAAATTTTAGTGAAGTCCTGTAATTTTTAATATGTCTGACTTTGAAGGTGCTGTTCAATTTTAACTTTTAACTTTTAACTTTTAACTTTTTAACTTTTTTTTTAACTTTAACTTTTAACTTTTCTTTAACTTTAACTTTTACCTTTTACCTTTTACCTTTTACCTTTTACCTTTTACCTTTTACCTTTTACCTTTTACCTTTTACCTTTTACCTTTTTACTTTTTACTGTATTGAGAGCTGTTGCCATGACATTTTTAATATAAATTAAATTAGATCAATTATTTAATGTTCGTAAACTTATATATTTTTTATTTTTTAGCCTTGAAAATGCGACCTGGAATTCGTCGCGAAACGTCGGCATTAATAAACTGTTGAAAGATGAGGATGCCTTTCCCTACTACTTCCTTCGGAATATATCTTCTTTGAGCTCCAGCTCCGGCCCTTATGTGTAATTGTTGGGAACTCGCTCTTCGGCTTTACGAACCGGAATGGATGCAACAGCTTTTTCTTCGCAATTCTCTTCCTTCTTCGTCTGAGATCAAGAACTTATAAGAAGACGGTACGGTTTACAGTTGCTGAGTGAATGTAGGAAATTGGAGAAACTCACGAAAAAAAGTATGAAAAGACCAAACTAGACTTGGAATTTTACAGTATTGTCAGTTAAAACAATGTCATTCCCAAAACTTTGTTAGGTTTAAAGTGTATAAGGCTTCGTTATATCATTCCGAGTTTTATGCTGATGCAACTAGACGTCTCCTTGAACTAGAAATTACATGTAAACACAAGAACGTAGAACGTTTAAAAAACCTAGTCAATTTTCATAAAACAGCTGTTCATGATTCCCTGTCACTGTTAGATAAAATTATTTTTACCCGGCTTTTTAACAAAACTATATTTAATTTTAACAAGGAGGTTATCGAGACACAATAGGAAATTGGCAAGATTATGTTGTTGGTTGGTTCCTAAGTTTGCAAAAGGTTGTGCACTTTTTGTGTTTTTTTTTAACTTCTCAAAAAAGGTTATTTTCATCAAAAAGGGAAGTAATTCTTGCTGGGTCCTTGGGGTTGGATTTTTGGTTTACCTAATTTCAAACCTAAACTATCAACAGTTCCTTTTTGACCAATTGAATCGCTCTTTGCACCGTTATTAAGGATTTGCCCTTCGACACCGATTTGAGTATTTCTACAGTCCCCAGATCTCATCACTAGCCCATCGCGTATTTAACAATTTAAATCGAGATGGATGCCGGTTTCAGCAAGACGACTTCAATATTATAAAAAGCCTGGCGAAAGAGGAGGACATCATAATAATAAAACCAGATAAAGGTAAGGGTCTTGTCATTCTGGACAAAAATGAATACTTAAATAAGATGGGAGATATTTTAAATGATCAGACGAAATTTGAAAGGATAGGCGTACCTGACTATTACAACATTTTCAAAGCAGAGGATAAAATTAATAGATTTTTACGAACACTCAAACAAAATAACGTAATTAATGATAACACTTACCAAGACTTATTTTCCACTGGATCATCATATGGTATTTTATATGGTCTCCCCAAGATCCACAAAGATGGAGTTCCCTTACGCCCAATCCTCTCCTCGCAGAATACGCCTCACTATAAATTAGCCAAATTTCTTGTTCCTTGTTAGAGCCGTTAACAAAAACAATCTTTTGATAACCAATTCCACCAAGTTCAAAGAGGACATTCTCAGACAGGACTCAGATTTATATATGGTAAGCTTAGACGTTGAATCCTTGTTTACTAACGTCCCGGCAGGAGAAACTATTGAAAATAATATTAGACAAACTTTTCCTGATCAAGATGCAATCTTTAATAATTTAGTAGAGCGTTTTTTAACACTTTTAGAACTGGCCGTGCTGGACACGCCCTTTGTTTTCAATGGCATTTTTATATAAGCAGACTGAAGGGATGGCCATGGGATCACCATTGGGTCCAATTTTTGCTAACATCTTTATGTGCTCCCTGGAGGAGCGTATAATGGATGAATGTCCCATTAGGTTCCTTCCCCTATTTTATCGAGATTCGTTGACGACACGTTCGCCTTGTTTCGTTATGAATGCCTTGCAGAGTCCTTTCTGGAGTTTCGTCAACCGACAACATCCAAACATAAGGTTTATACTGGATGAAAGAGGTAAATAACAGGCTTCCCTTCCTTGATCTTATTGTTTCCAGAGATGACTTCAGGCTTTTACACAGGTGTGTATAGAAAAAACACACTTTAATGGTTTGGGAATGAATTTTATAGTTCGTGTTTCTTTAATTTTAAAACGGAAACTCCTCATTTAACCCTCCTCCATAGAGCTTATAGTCACTCATCAAACTGGATAAGCTTTTCACGACGAAATATCCTTTCTGGTGAAATATTTGTAATAATAAATTGTTTTTGTCCTTCACGACTTTTTTCAGATCTCTAAAACAAACTGCTGACAGAGAAAATGGTGCATTCAACACCGGTATCTACTGTATCGAGACTAAAGATGTTTGCAAGTTTCCCTTTCTTGCATGATGATACCTTTAGGAGAACATTCACATCCACTATTCAAAAGATGTTTCCGGCTGTGGACTTGAAAACTTATCCCCAAAAATACCCTTAACCATTGGATCGCTGTTTAGAGTTCAAAGACCGACTCAGTCCTCTGCTTTCGTCCAGCGTCGTATATAAATATACTTGCCCGAGATGTGATCACGGGACATACGTGGGATGCACGAGGAGGCTGTTGAAGGTTCGAATTGATTCCCCACAGGGGCATAAGCCATAGAACAGGTAGTAGGTTATCAAATCCAGAACAATCCAATATACGGAATCACTCGAAAACATGTAAAACATATATTGACAGCAAGGATTTTTCTATCTTGGGCCAACGCGGAACAACAACAACCTGACAATTTTAGAATCTATCATTATTAAAAAAGACTGTACCATCGTTAAATACCCAAAACGTCCTCTGTAAAATTGTTCATAGCCTAGTTTGGGCAGCTGGTCTTCCTCACTGTATTTTTACCTATATTGTGTCAGTTTTACTCTTTCTTTGTATAGGTAGGTGTTTCTGAAATTTTAGTGAAGTCCTGTAATTTTAATGTTTCTGACTTTGAAGGTGCTGTTCAATTTTAACTTTAACTTTTAACTTTTAACTTTTAACTTTAACTTTAACTTTTACCTTTTACCTTTTACCTTTTACCTTTTTACCTTTTTACTTTTTACTGTATTGAGAGCTGTTGCCATGACATTTTTAATATAAATTAAATTAGATCAATTATTAATGTTCGTAAAACTTATATATATTTTTAGCCTTGAAAATGCGACCTGGAATTCGTCGCGAAACGTCGGCATTAATAAACTGTTGAAAGAGAGATTGCCTTTCCCTACTACTTCCTTCGGTATATTAATATATATTATATATATATATATATATTATATATATATATTATAATATATATCATATTATGTAATAAATAATTGTAATCTAAAATCAAAATGATAAGTTCAAAATAAATATTTGTCAAAATAAAAAATAAATAAATAAATATAGTAAATGAACCATAAATAGACAAATGAAATTATAAAGATAAATTAAAGAAAAATAAAAGAATAAATAGAAATAAATAAACCTGAATAAACTAAATAATAAAAACTTAATAAATCAAATAAATAAAAACAAATAATGAATAAAAAATATTTAAAAAATTAAAAAAATAAATAATAATAACTAATTAAATAAATCTAAATATATAAATCAAAATAAGTAAACATAAATAAATCAAGAAACCTAATATCTAAAAACAATAAATCAATTAATTTGATAAAAATAAATAATGAAAATCAATTAATAAAAATAAATACATTATATTCTAAATAAATAAAATATTATTGATAAAAATAAATCAAATAATAAAGAATAGCAAATAAATGAAAAAATGAAAATAAACAAATAAAGAATAAATAAATAAAGATAAAAACAAATCCATTACATAAGATAAGAAATAAATAAGTAAATAAAGTTAAATTTCATAAATAAATAAAAATAGATAAATAAACTAAATTAAATTAAAAATAAAAATAAATAAATAAAAAATAAAAAAGTAAAAATGAATCAATAAAAAAGAAAAATAAAATACATAAATAAATAATAATAATAAACTAAATAAATAAATAAATAAATGAATAAATATCAATAAATCGTAAATAAGTAAATAAATAAATAAAAATGTTATCAAATCGTGAATGAAATAAAAAATAGTAAATAAATAAATAAACATAAAAGCAAATAATTGAAAAAATAAATAAATAAAAAATAAACCAAATAAACAACGTCAAATTTTAAAAAATCAATCAATCATCAAAATTAAATATATAAAGTAAATAAATCAAATTATACAAACAAATAAATAAATGAAAATAATTCGGTAAATAAATAAAAAAAATAAATAAGTAAGTAACAAAAATATTTAAAGAAATAAGTATAATAAATTGAAAACAAAATAAATTAATTAAATTTTTTAAAAATTACATAAAAATTAATAAATAAAAATAAATAAATAAAAATAAATGATTAAATAAAAAATGAAATAAATAAATAGACATATGCTATAAATAAATAAATAAAAATAAATAAATTATTAGAGAAATGAATAAAAATAAATAGATAAATAAAAAAAACAGATAAATAAATAAATAAATAAATAGAAATAAGTAAATAAATAAAAACCAACAAATCAATCAATCAAACAATCAAAATAAATAAATAAATATAATTAATTAAACAATTAAATAAAATTAATTCAAAAAATTTAAAATAAAAAATAAAATAAAATAAAAATAAAAATAAAAAATAAAAATAAATAAGTAAATAAATAAATAAAGAAATTAATATATATAATAAATATATAAATAAGTAAATAAAAATAAAAATAAATAGATAAAAATAAATTAATACTGAAACAAATGAAAATAAAAAAAAAAAATTAATAAGTAAAAAATAAATAAATAAAAATAAATAAAAAAAAAATTAATAAATGAATAAATAAAGATAAATAAATAAATAAAAATAGAAAATCAATAAAATTAAAAATAAATAAAATATATAAATAAATAAATAAAAATAAATAAATGAAAATGAATAAATAAAAATAAATAATAAATAAATTAGATAAATAAGTAGGAACAAATAGAATAAAATAAATAAAAAAAATAAATAAATAAATAAAAATAAATGAATAAATGAAAATAAAACAAATATTTAAATAAAAAAATTAATAAATAAATAAAAAAAAAAAAAATAATAGTAAATAGATAAAAAAAATGTCAAAATAAAAGAAAATAAGTAAACTAACAATAAAATAAATGAATAAATAAAAATAAATAAATAAAAATAGTTAATAAAAATAAACAAATAAATATATAGATAAATAAGTAACATAAATTAAATAATTAAAAAAATAAAAAATGCAAATGAATAAATAAATAAATAATAAATAAAAAATGAATAAATAAATAAATAAATAGATAAACAAATAAATGAAAATTTTTACATAATAGAAATAAATATATAAATAAATAATAATAAATAAAAAAACATAAATAAAGAAATTTAGTAATAAAAATAAATAAACAAAAATAAATAAATAGATAAAAATAAATAAATAAATAAATTAAAGTAAATGTATAAACAAATACATACATAAATAGACAAAAATAAAAATAAATAAATTAATAGATAGAGATAGATAATAAATAAATAAGTAAATAAATAAAAAAAATAAAAATGAAATAAGAAATAAAAAGTAAATAATAAATAAATTAATTAATTAATAAAATAAATAAATAAACCGCAACTATGAAAAATAAGTAAATGAATAAAAAAATATGTAAATAAAAATAAATAAATAAATAAATAATAAAGATAAAATGAAGATAAATAAAGAAATATATAAATAGACATAAATAGATAAATAAATAAATAAAAATAAATGAATAAAAATAAATAAATACAAATAAGTAAGTAAAAAAATAAAAATAAATCATTGAATAAATAAGGATAAAGCAATAAATTAATTAATTAATATAAATGAATAATTATAGATAAATGAATAAATAAAAGTAATAGATGAAATACATAAATGAAATAAATTAATAAAAATAAGCAAATGAAAAGAAATAATAAAAATAAATTAATTAAAATAAAGAAATAAATGAAACAAATAAATAAATAATCAATCGATCAATCAAAGTAAGTAAATAAAAAAATGAAAGTATAAATAAAATAAATAAATAAAAAAATAACATAAAACATATCAATAAATAAAGAAAAATAAATAAATATAAATAGATGAATAAGAAAATTAAAATAATTTAATAAGAAAATAAATAAATGATTAAGTAAAAATAAATAAAAAATAATTAACTAAAATAATAATAAATTCAATCAATCAAAATAAGTTAGTAAAATAAATAAAATAAATAAATAGATAAATAAATAAAATAAATAAATGAATCTAGGATAAAATAAATAAATAATAAAAATAAACAAATAAAAAAATAAATTGATATATAAAATAAACATAAATAGATAAATAAATAAATGAAATAAATAGCTAAAATTTTAAAAATAAAAATAAATAGATAAGTAAATAAATGAATAAATAAAAATAAATAAATATATGTATATAAAAATAAAAATAAATAAATAAATAAAAATATATAAATAAAAGTAAGTAAATAAAATAGATTAATCATCAAACAATAATAAACAGCAAATAAAAATAAATAAATCAATCAAAATAAGAAAAGAAATAAATAAGAATAAATAAATATGAATAATTAAATAAAAAATAAACAAATAAAAAATAAATAAATAATGATAAATAAATAAGTAAATAAAAATAAATAAATAAACATAAATAAACAAATATGAATACATAAAAAAATATAAATAAATAAAATATAAATAAGTAAACGAAAAAATTAATAAACTAGTATATAAATAAAGAAATAAATAAAACCAATCAATAAAATAAATAATAAAATAAGTAAATAAAAATAAAATAAATAATAAATAAATAAATAAATAAAATAAATTAAATAAATAAATAAATAAATAAATAATAAAAATAGAAAATAAATAAATAAAGAATTAATTAATTAAATAAATAAAAAAGTAAAAAACAAATAAATAAACTAATCAACCAAAAGAAATAAATAAATAGAAATAAAATACAAAATAATATAAAAAAAAACTTATAAATAAATATATAAATATATATAAATAGATAAATAAATATCATAGAAATAATTAAATGAAAATGAAAATAAAAATAAATAACTAACAAATAAAAATAAACAAACAATGAATAAATAAATAAATAAATAAAATTAAAATAAGTAAGTAAATAAATAAATAAAAAATAAATGAAAAATAAAATAAATAAAAAATAAATCAATCAATCAAAACAAAAAGAATAATTAAATAAATAATAATTATTATAAATAAAAATAAGGAAAAAAAACAAATAAGTAAAAATAAAATGAATAAAAAACAATAAACAAAATTTTTTAAATAAATTAAAAATATTAAACAAATAAAAACAATTATTTCAATAAGTCAAAATATAATAAATAAAAAAATAAAAATATATAAAAAATTTAAATAAAAAATAAACAAAAAAATTAATTAAGTTAATTAAAATAAATTAATATAAAAAAAATAAATAATAATAGATAAATAAATAAGATCAATAAATAAATCGATAAATAAATAAAAGTAGATAAAAAAATAAATAATTAAAAATAATAAATAAAGAATGAATAAACAATTATAAATCAATCAATCAAAATAAATAAGTAAATAAATAAAATAATAAATTATTAAAAATATTTAAATCAAAATAAATAAATAAATAAATAGAAACAAGTAAAATGAATAATAAATCAACGCAAAATAAATAAACAAATAAAGATAAACAAATGAATAAATAAAGATAAAATAAATAAATAAATAAATAAACAAATAAAAGGAGACAAATAAATAAATAAATAAATAGAAATAGGCAACTGAACATAAATAAATAATAATAATTAAATAAAACTCAATCAATTATCAATCAATCACAATAAGTAGACGAATAATAAAGAAAAATATAAGAATAATAAATAAAACAAATAAATAGAAACAATTAATATAAAATAAATAAATATAAATAAATAAATAAAAATAACTACATAAATAAAATCAAAATAAATAAATAGATAAATAAATAAAGAAATAAAAATTAAAATTGAATAAATCAATCAAAATAATAAATAGATAAGTAAATGAAAATAAACAAATTAACAAAAAAAGAAAAATAAATAAATAAATAAATAAAAACAAATAAATAAATAATAATAAATAAATAATAATGATAAAAAGATAAATAAATAAAAAGAAAAATAAATAGAAATAAATATATGAAAATAAATAAATTAAAATAATTAATAAAATAAACTAATAAAAATAAATAAGTAAAAATAAATAAAGGAAAATAAAAAAATAATTTAAAAGATAAATAAATAAATGAAAATAAAACAAATATATTAATAAATAAAACTAAATAAATAAAAATAAAATAAAAAATAAATAAGTAGATAAAAATAAACAATTAAAAATTTTATTAAAAAATAGATGAATAAATGAAAAAAAATTTGTTCAATAATTGATATATTGTCCTAGTTTTAGGCGATTTCACAAATGATTTTCGAAAAATAAATAAGTCATGTAAAAGAAGGAAAAAAGTCCCTAAAATATATTATTGAAAATTATTTATCTACTAACTTTTTTTCTTTTCTATATTCATTGTCCAATATTTATTATAATTTTTAAAGAGATTTTTGAAAAAGAAATTAGACCTCAAAACAAGACTAAATCTAACACTAATATTGCATCATAACTGAAATACCTTTTTAGCTTTTTTCTGTTTTCTGGGTTTTTTTGGTCGATTTTTCTAATGTTTTTTCAACAAAAACCAGCCTACAAAAACAGTAAAAAAACTGTCACAAATATTCCGAAAAATTGAAATATTTCTTTAAACTTTATTGTTATATTCTTTTTAGTCGATAGCTTAAATAATTTTGGGAAAGGAATTAGTTATAAAAAGGAAGGCTAAACTCCCAAAATTACTGTATTCAAATGAATTTATATACTGAATTTATTTTTGTTTTAAATTCAGCGTCCTATTTTTAGCCAATTTTTTAAATGTTTTGTTAGATAAAAATTAGTCATCAAAAAGGTAGCCAATAAGCCCAACGACATTGCATTTTAAAGTGAAATATTTGTAAAGCTTTTTTCTTATTCATTTTTTGAATGATTTTTTAGAGAATGTTTATAATGATTAAATAAACAGAAAACAGTTACTAAAGTAATTTGCTGAAATTTAAATATTTTTCAGATCTTTTCATGTTAGGAATAAAAAATAAATGAAAACAAATAAAGAAATAAACACAAATTTGAAAAATAATGAAAATAAATAAATGGAAATAAATATACCAAAATAAAAAAATAATCAAAATATATAAAAAATAAATAGATAAAAATATATAGATAAAATAATGAATAAAAAATAAATAAATAAAAATAAATCAAATAAATAAATAACAAATAAATCAATGAAAAAATAAATGAACAAATAGATAAAAAAACTATGAATATAAAATAATTGAAATTAATCATAAAAAATAAAAAATAAAAACAAATCAAAATAAATAATAATTGATAAGAATAGATAAATAAATAAATAAAATATGTAAATAAATTAATGTAATTAAATAAAATCAAAGAAAAAAAACAGATAAATAAAAATAAATTAATAAATATATAAAAATATTATTAAATAAATAAATAAATAAAAATAATTGAATAAATATAAAAAATTACATAAATAAACAAATAAATAAATAATAATAAATAAATAAATAAAATGAACAAATAATAAATAATAAATCAAATAAATAAAATAAATGAATAAATAATTTAATCAAAAAAATAAAAATTAATGCATCAATCAAAAGAATAATAAAAAATTTAAATAAAAATAAAGAAATAAATAAATAAATAAAAATAAATGAAATTATAAATAGATAAATAAATAGATAAATAAATAAATAGATAAGAAATAAAATAAATTAAAAAACAAAATAAATGAATAAACTTAATAAATAATATAAATAAAAATGAATAATTATAAAGAAAAATAAATAAATAAATAAACATGAAAATAAATAAAATAGATAATAATAGATACAAAATTTAATAAATTAATAAATAAATAAAAGTCAATAAATATGTAAATATGTGAAAAAATAAGAAAACAAAAATAAAAAGATAAATAAGTAAATAGAAATAAACAGGTATAAAAAATGAAAAAAAATAGATAAATAAATTAAGAAAATTAAAAAAATAATTATGAAAATAAATAAGAATAAACAAAAATGAATAAATAGATAAATAAAAAAATAAATGATAATAAATAAGTAAACGAATAAAAAGTAAATAAATGAAAAAATAAATAAATAAAGATATGTAAATAAATAAAAACAAATAATAAATAAGTAAACAAAAATAACTGAATAAATAAATTAATTAATAAAATAAATAAATAAAAATCAATAGATAAATCTTACAAGTCTGTAATGTTAGTGAATCACATATCATGTCTTGCTTGGAGACAGGCTGAGCTGTAGGGGCAGCTTTCTTGAGTGAAGGAATTTCGTACGTAAGTGTTTTAATCGAGAGACTGCTCGTCTTGTCGTCAAGCATGTACATTCGTTTGTACGGATAATACAGGTCTAATCGACCAGGGCACGTGCGAAAGTCACATTCCTTTTGGTGAGAAGAAAGAGGTCAGTTTGGTACACGCCAGGTGTCGGGAGAGAAAACCCCATCTAAAAGGTATGGCACATATTTTGTAAGACTTAGAAAACCGTTACCTTTGAAAAGAGAGAGAAGTGTGAAATACATTCTTTTACTTAAATTACTTTGAAAAGAGTGATGTGTGAAGTGTATCTTTTATCCATTATCTTTATTACAGATGGGTTCTAATCCTTGGTATTAGAGACGGGATTCTCTAACCTGACTAATACAATGAAAGATTGACATTCTGGGTCTGGGAGTGAATTCTTAGTCAGGGGGTTAGAATGATAACTTTCTAGTCTTCTTTGTGGGCAGATTTGGGTTTTTGTCACTATGACTTGTTAATCATTTTGTTCTATTTTATATTCATCTGCTTTGGGTAATAAATAGTATATTTTTGTACTTACTTGATCTTAATAGCCTAATGACATGTTTGCAGACAGAGAGCACCATTGACAACAGGTAAGGGTTTCCAATTTGTGTAGTTTAAATAAAAGGGTGGTTAGAGTGGTGGCAGGGGGTTTAAGAGGCTTTTTATATATTTTATAAGCTGTAGGTAGGCTAACGAAGTGACTGGTGACCAGTTAGACATAGATGTTTTTATGGTAGGAAAAGGCGTTATAATCATGTCACAGGCAACTCGGGACTCTTTTTGCTGATTCAATGAGTTGGGCAGTGAGAAGCTGTACGTCTCTCTGGCTAAGTCAATGTCAGCCATCTTGGGATTCTTGAATACCAGTGTTTAAAACGTGAAAGGGAAAAGTTTAATTTTCGACGTATTAAAGTGTTTCATGAGTGTGGTAAACAGGTCACGCATATTTGCGGTGCGTATAGGAATTCGGTTTCCAGTCATATGAAGATGTGTGTCTTTTCAAGCTTTCTTTCTTATTTTCTCCTTTTCATCTTTTATTTTTTTTACTTTTTTTGTTTATATTCCTTTTGTTTGTTTGTGGCGAATTTACTCGAGTGGAGTTTTTGTTGCGCGTCACGCCCGAGAGAAGAGAGAGAGAGACGAGAGAGAGAGAGAGAGAGAGAGAGAGAGAGAGAAAGAGAGAGAGAGAGAAAGAGAGTTGGTGTGTGAGACGGTTGCTGGGGTGGATCGCTTAGTAGGCTTTTGTTTTGCACTTATTTACTCTTTTTCTATTCCTCTATTTTTTTTTTTTTTTTTTTTTTTTTTTTTTTTTTTGTTTTTGCATTTCGTGGGATGATATACCTGCAGGCGTGGGGCGCGTTTGGTGCTTTGTTATCCATTATTGGGGGAAAATTTGTCATTAACATTTTTCTGGATTGGGTTTGTGTATATAAATACATTGATGTTATTGAGATCGGGGAATCTTATAGAACAAAAGAGCTTGTGGAAAGAGAGAAAGATGGCGGATACTAAGAGTACCACAACGCTACTACATCACGTAACGAACGTGAGTGTGGACGTGAGTCCTTTCAGAGGGATGGTAGTGGTGGGTTCTATCACAACCTGTAAAATTTTTATTGAAGGGCTGAATAATTTTTTGGCTGGAAAGAATATAATAGACGATATAGAGGCATTTAGAGAGGTGAAAGCTTTGCTAGATTTCAATAGGGGAGATCTCTCCCATACTTGCAGGAGTTTCCAATTTACAAAATGTCGTACCTGGGCGGATTTGCAAGCATTTTTGAAAACAGCTTATGACTCAAAGGAACACGGAGATATGGTGAGGGACCTTTGGGGCCTTTATAAACTAAGGAAGGGCACTAATAGCCTCGTAGAACATAGTTCAAAACTTTTTGATGCAGTGGCAGATTGGGTAGGAAAATTGAAAACATCTAAATTGGTTACAGGGAGTAATGTCTCTCTTGAGAACATTCATAAACTGATCTATTTTTCTCTGCTCTTGCATGATGTACCGGATGCGATAGTGAATAGCTTTGATGAAAAGATTGAACCTACTTCAGACGAAGAATTACTTTATGCCCAAATTGAGAAACATATGTCTAAATGTGCCACAATTTTTAATGGGACAGGCCCGAGAGATAGAGTGCAAAGAGACAGAATTTTCTCCTCCCCATTTGTGTGTGTGCAAAAGTTGAATATAACAAAAGATCGATCGATCAAAAGCAACAGCAGTTGCGCTGTTTTAACTCCAATAAACCAGGTCATCCAATGAAATTGTGTAGGGTTAAATATTGCGGAATGTGTAAGAGTACCGATCATTATTGGCAATCTTGTCCATCTCAGATACGGAGGGATGCGAGGCCTACACCTCAAGGTTCTGGTAATTATAATGTGAGACCTTCCCAGGCAGGTCAAACCAGAGGGAAAAGAGATCAGCAAAATTTTTGGAAGCCTGATCAACAAAAAGGGTACAGGTGATTGGTACGTACCATTGTGGTCTCGTGGGGAACGCCCCAGAGCCCAGGCCTATAGTCTATGGAACAGTGGGGGATGTGGATATCCCGATATTTATAGACTCGGGGGCATCTATAAATTTAATGGACTATAATTTGTATCAATCCATGTTTTCCAATTACCCTTTGCAACCCTCAACGGAGACAGTGTGTGATGTGCAAGCCCATAGATTGAATACCCTGGGCTGTGTTCAAATACAGTTTACTCTCGGTGACAGAGTGCTAACAGAACCATTTTTGGTAATGAAAGGAATTGCGTTGGGCAACAGACTTTTGCTGGGTCATCCTGCTTGTAGAAGACACAAGATTTTGATCCATGCGGGTGTTAATGGGATAACAGTCGGGATACCTGGTGTTTTTCCGCCTTATGAGGACGTGAATACAACGGAGGACATGGAGGTTATTGAAAGAGATGTGCTCGATGATATTAATGGCGGTGATACCAGTGTTAAGGAGAAAGGTAATATTAAAACCCACGTTGCTGATATGGGAAATGATTACGGGGGTTCTATCAGAGTTCACAGTAATAACAATGGTGGTGATGATACTTTGGATGGTGATGTTGATACTAATATTGATGTTATTTCTGATACTAACAATGCTGGGGATGATACTGGGGGTGGTAATGTGTATGTGGCGGTGGCGGTGGAAAGGGGAGGTACTAACCACAAATATAGAGGTGTTTTATCCGAAGATATTATGTTACTACCTGGTTCGAAGACTATGGTAAAAGTTAAATTGAAGGAAATGAGAAAACCCACAGATGTGTGCATTATGGAAAATAGCGAGAAGCTTAGAGGGGTTGTTAGCACAGCATTGGTGAACAGTGTATCCAAGGATGGGTTTACGTGGTTAGAGTTGCTAAACTGTAATGATACAGTTAGGAGATACCAGAAGAATACATATATATTGGATTTCCAAGATTGGAGTTGTGATAGTGGTTCAGTGGCTATCGTAGAGGGGGAAACCTGAGTTTTCGGAGGCAGAAATGCAATCAAGGAAACGAATATTTAGAGAACATTTAGCTAATATGAATCATAGCAAACACGTTGAAGCGATAAGCAGGCTCTTGGCAGAATTTGGGGATACGGTAGCCTTACAAGGTGATAAATTGGGGTTGACTAATGTGTTAGAGCATGAGGTAAATTTGGAGAGTGGCACAAAACCTATTTATATTCCTGCATATCGCATACCTTTCAAAATCAGAGAACAGGTAGAGAAAGAGGTCAATAGATGGGAAGAAGAAGGAATCATTAGACCTAGCGTGTCTCCTCACAACTTTCCCTTGTTAGCGGTGCCTAAGAAAGACGGTTCTGTCCATGTATGCATCGATTTTAGACACTTAAATGAAAAGACGATCCCTGACCGCTACCCAGTCGCGTGCATACCAGATCTTTTTGTTGAAATTAGGGGACATAATATTTATAGCTCAATTGATTTGGCGCAGGGTTTTTTGCAGGTCCCTCTTAGTGAAAGTAGCAAGGAATATACCGCTTTTTCAGTGCCCAAGGGACACTATGAATTTACGCGAATGCCTTTCGGTTTATCAGGCAGTCCGATGACCTTTACCAGGTTACTGAACAAAGTTTTGCATGGGTTATTGGGCAAAAATGTTTTTGTGTATATGGATGACATATTGGTCGCAACAGACACGATCGCGCAACACCTGGAAGTGCTTACAGAAGTACTTAGGAGGCTTAGATTAGCGGGGTTGAAAATTAAGCTAGCCAAGTGCTCGTTCTTGAAAAAGCAGATCACATATGTAGGCCACGTCATATCTAAGGAAGGGTTTAGAGTAAATGACGATAAAGTCAAAGCAATAGCGAATTTTCGCACCCCCAGATCAAAGAAAGAGATTAAGTCATTCCTGGGTATCGCTGGTTTTTTCAGGAGGTTTGTGAAAGGGTTCTCTAATATAGCAGCTCCCCTAACTGATGTATTGCGGGAAGACATTCAATTTCAATGGAAGGAACCCCAGGCGGAGAGTTTTCAAAAGCAAGCCAGGAAGGTATAGGTGCTTGCCTTATGCAAAAGTTCGATGGGAAATTCCATCCTATAGCTTTTTATAGCAGGAAGTTCAGGACAAAGGGCAGCAACGAGAAGTCCATGGCCACCATAGACAAAGAAGCCTTTGCAATAGTGTCAAGCTTAGTTCATTTTAAAATGTTACTGATGGGGAATAAAGTAGAAGTTCTTACAGACCACAAGCCATTACTGGATCTTTTTAATAAACCCGATTTGTCGCCTAAAAGAGCTCGATGGTTTTTAACTATCAGAGATTTTGATGCAAAGCTCAAATATATCGAGGGCAAATTTAACGTAGTTGCTGATGCTCTCAGTAGGAGTTTTCTCGACACGGAAGGTTTCCAAGTTGCGCAAGTCACTAGCGAGGACATACAATGGGATATACCTCTCATAGAGCAAAGGCAAGATGAAGACGAGATTTTAGCAGATGCAAAAGCGTTTCTAAGAGGGGAATTAGTTAGAAAACGTTATAAGTTGCCTTTTTCGGGTTTGGAGTTAGGTAACCTGTTGGTTAGGAAAATTAAATATATGTTGAGAACCAGTGAAAGTAAAGGAGATACGGCACAGATCGTAATTCCAATAGTCTTAATTCCAGTGGTTTTGGATATAGTTCATTGCAGGTTCGGTAGTTCACACTTGGGAATAGAAAAAACATATGATGAGGTTCGTGCTAAATACATTTGGAAAAACTTGGGGAAAGATGTGGAAAATTTTGTAAGGAATTGTACGGTGTGCAACGCATGTAAGCCTGCAAGGACAACTTCATGCAAATTAGGATCGTATCCTATACCGAGTAGACCTTTTCAGAGAATGCATATGGATATCCTGGGGAATTTTTGTGAGTCTAGGTATGCGAACAAGTACTTGTTAGTGATAATAGATGAACTTACAAGGATAGCAGAAATTTTCCCACTTAAGCATAAAACAGCCGAAGAAGTAGCCATAGCATTTTTCAATGGCATCATTTGCAGATATGGCTCACCCGAAGTTCTATTAACCGACAATGGGAGGGAATTTGTGAACAAAACCTTGGAATGTTTAGCTGAAGTCATGGGGATACAGAAAGCAACAATTATTCCATACATACCCGAGGCTAATGGGTTGTGCGAATGAGCAAACAGGAAAGTGCTCGAGGCTCTCAGGAAAACTGTAGGTGGTAATGATAAGAATTGGGACAGATATGTTAATGTTGTTAGACATAGTATTAACACTATGGGTAGTGATTCCATTAAAATGTCCCCATTTGAAGCTTTGTTTGGTTGTCCAGCACGAGGCACATTTGATTTGCTAACTATACCTCATCATGGGGAGGATACGATCGAGGCGTTGGTATCCACAGCGAGAGAGAGACATGCTTGTCTCAGCCGTAATCTCGAATCCACAACCAAAGATATGGTACAGAAGAGTAATAGTAAAACATCTGATCCCAAGATCATTGTCGGAGACAAGATATTTTTAAAACTTGACGTGAGAAATTAACTAAATTACAAATTAGGCCCGAAGTTTGAAGGTCCTTTTAAAGTCATTGAAGAGAAAATTGGAAACAGATTTGTAGTCTTAGAGGAAAAAACAGGTCGGTCGAGGTTAACACATATCTCGAAATTGAAAAGAATTGGTTGTGGTGATTAATATATTGTTGCGCAATTGCATTTTTTTTCTTTTTTTTCTTGTTGTCTGTTTTTTGCAATTTGGTGGTGGAACGCTTTTACGTTTTTTTTTCTCTTTTATTTCCTTCTACTGCTTTTTTTCTTATTATGCGCAAATCTGCGGCGTTTTGGCGTAAGATTTCGGGGTTAATATTTTACGTGGGAAGGTGTTATAATACGGCAAATTTTTGTTTTAGCTGAGAAATGTGATGATAAACATGTGATTATTCCTGTGTGTATGATATTTGGGGCTGAATTTTTGGGGTTTCACGAGCCGAATAGATGACATTGGGGCTTATATAATTCGGGTAATGTCGTGGGGAGTTATGATTTAAGGACAATTTTTGGGGGTAGGATGATTTTTTTTGTGTGGGGTTATTATTAAAATTAAAGGAGGAAATATTTTTATCGCTGAGTGGTATTATTAAGAGGTGATTTATATTATGGGATATATATATTATATATATATATATATATATATATATATATATATATTATATATATATATATATATATATATATATATTATATATATATATATATATATATATATATATATATATATATATATATAAGGAGATGGCATTAATCCTTGGGGGTGACTTTCTCTTTTTTGGCGGTATATAATTATGGAATTGTGAGTTTATCGTAGTTTTTTATCCCGAATAGGTGATAATTTTTTATATAATTGGGCAGTATCGTTTGGGAGAGTTATGTCTTCGAGATAATTTTTGGAGCACCTTGGCCATATTCTGGAGAAAGTTTGTGAAATGTGCTGATGTGGTTTTAGTATAGAACATTTTTTTGAGAATCATGAGTTTCTGGCATTACGAGTCTGACAATGCTGCAGTTCGAAGCACCTGAGGTGTTCACAGGTGGATTTTTTTTGCTAATGTTGCTGTAATGAATCTGGTTGCGGATTTTTCCCTTTGGAATTGATTACTCGGGGATTTGCACTATTCTCGTAGATGTTGATTATGGCATTCCACGAGAATGTATCATGTAAGGGGATTCTTTTCCGGTCGTTTCTGGTCGATGGGGTCGCTGCAGTAGCAAATTCCGTAACGGTACACATTGCATTTTGGGAAAGATATTGAATTATATATGTTTCTTTTTCTCTTGTGTGTGCTGTGTAATGGGGGAAAGTTCACTTATTATTGTTGTTATTATCTTATTTTTTTTTCCTTTTTTCTTTTTTTTTTTTTTCTTACGAGAGATGTTGTAAATGGGGGTAAGTTAAGCTCTAAATAGCAATTTCTATTTTAGATAGGAGATATAATTTATTTATCAGTATGTGAGTTAGATAGAAGGGGTGTTCGGCATTATATATTTTAGGAGGTTTAGTTATAATAAACCATAAAAGGGGTTTTGCTGTTAGACATTATGGGTTCTCTTTTGATAGCATGTTTGTCAGATATGGGATTATTTGTGAGGATTCAGTGGGTAAAGATTAAATTTTGTTTAACGAGGAATTTTTAATATTTGACTAGTATACTGAGTATATTAATTAATGATGGATTTGTGGGGTAAAGCAAGACTTTAGTTATTTTATGATCATGTAGACCTTTTAAATACGGACACACAATGACTTTAGAGAATTCCCAACTGTACGTGATGGTGGCGATGGAAACAACTTCGTTCTACAGTACCAGGGGTCGAGTCAAGTCTACACACGAATGGCGTTTCTATGGACTGCCTTTGCAAAGGATGAGATGTCTTCGATATATCATCTCAGGATACGTTCTGCAATAAATCAGGAGTCTACAGTCTTTGATGAGGCGGGTGAGAGTAGCACTTGCAATAGAAGTACACGGGATATTTCCCCTGACAACGGGTGGTGACCACGTTTCCTTCAGTAGAAACGTTGAATCTACAGTTTCGCGACAGAGGGTGTTGGATACACTCAGCGAGGGTGCAGACGGTTGAATAATGGCGCTGCTGAGTTGTTCCGAGTTTGGTTTACGCACTCGACCAGTGTCTACAACTATTCGTCGAGTTCTGTTTATCTTAGTGGCGAGGATGAGCCTTTCATTAGTTAACGTTACACAATACCAATATTACTGATCATGTTAGGTGCTATACTGATCACAATTTGTGCGCTAGGAGGTCTTAAGCTTTTGTGCATTCGACGAAGCACAAAGGCTCCAGCAACGGAGTGCCCTAAGTCATGTTGGTAAATTGATACATTGTGCATTGAGTTGCTGATGTAGGTGTGCGACAGAGTGCACAAAGGACATAGGTGGCCGAGCCATCTTACAAGTGTGGTTAATGTTAGTGAATCACATATCATGTCTTGCTTGGAGACAGGCTGAGCTGTAGGGGCAGCTTTCTTGAGTGCAAGGAATTTCGTACGTAAGCGTTTTAATCGATCGAGAGAAGACTTGCTCGTCTTGTCGTCAAGCATGTACAATTCGTTTGTACGGATGATACAGGTCTAATCAACCAGGGCACGTGCGAAAGTCACATCCTTTGGTAGAGAAAGAGGTCAGTTTGGTACACGCCAGGTGTCGGGCCGGGAGAGAAAACCCCATCTAAAAGGTATGGCCACATATTTTGTAAGACTTAGAAAACCATTACCTTTGAAAAGAGAGAGAAGTGTTTGGGAAATACATTCTTTTACTTGAAATTACTTTGAAAAGAGTGATGTGTGAAGTGTATCTTTTATCCATTATGAATCTTTGTTACAGATGGGCCGGTTCTATTACCATGGTATTAGAGATGGATTCTCTAACCTGACTAATACAATGAAAGATTGACATTCTGGGTCTGGGGGGAATGAATTCATTAGTTCAGGGGGGTAGAATGATAACTTACTAAGTCTTTCTTTGTGGGCAGATTTGGGTTTTTTGTCACTATGACTTGGTTAATCATTTTGTTCTATTTTATACTGCATCTGCTTGGGTAATAAATAGTATATTTTGTACTTACTTGATCTTAATAGCCTAATGACATGTTTGCAGACAGAGGGCACCATTGACAACACGTAAGGGTTTCCAATTTGTGTAGTTTAAATAAAAGGGTGGTTGAGAAAATAAATGAATAAAAAAAATAATTAGATAAAAATAAATAAATAAAAAATAAAAATAATATATGAATAAATAAGCAAATAAAAATAAATTAATAAATAAATGAAAGTAATGAAAAAATAAATAAATAAAATAAATAAAATAAATCAAAATAAATAAATGAAAAATAATTAAATTAAAAAATAAAAAAGAATACATTCAATAAAAAATAAAAATAAAATAAATAATAAATAAATAAATATATAGATAAATAAAAATAATAAAATAAAGATAAAAAATTAAAAACTAAAGAATGAAAATATATAGATAAATAAAATAAAATAAAATTAAATAGTTAGATAAAAAGATAAATTTTTAAAAATAAATAAATTAAAATTAAATAAATTAAAAATTAATATAAATGATGAATAATTAAATAAATAAATAAATATAATAAATAAATGAATAAATAAAAATAAAATAAATAAAAATATATAAATGAAAAAAATAAGAAATAAATTATATAAAAAATAAAAAATAAATAAAACAAAAAATAAAAAAAGTATATGAATAAATGAATAAAGATAAATAAATAAAAATAAATAAATAAATAAATAAAAGTAAATAAATAAATCAATCAATCAATCAGTCAATTAAAAATGAATAAAATAAAATAATTAAATAAATAAATAATAAAAAATAAATAAATATAATATAAATATATATATATATATATATAATATATATATATTATATATATCTATATATATATATATACGTATATATATATATATATATATATATATATATATATATATATATATCTATATATATATATATATATATATATATATATATATATATATTATACGTATATATATATATGATATATATATATATATATGCCAGGTATAGATATATAATATAGCTATATATATATATATATACTATATATATATATATATATATATATATATATATATATATGTAAATAAAGAAAATAAATAAAAAAAATTAATCAATGTATATAAAATAAATAGATAAAAATTAAGTAACAATAAAAAATAAATGCATAAATAACAAAAAAAATAAAATAATGAATAAAACCTAAATAAATAAATATAGAAAGGAATAAATAAAATAAATAAATAAAATAAAAATCAAAAATAAATAAATAAATGAAAATTAGTAATAAAAATAAATAAAAAATATCAAATAAATAAATAAATAAATCAAAATAAATAAATAAATATATAAATTCAAAATAATAAAATAAAAAATAAAAAGAAAAAAATAAATAAATAGATAAAAAATAAATAAAAATATAAATAAATCAAAATAAAATAAATGAAAAAATAATTAAATAAATAAATAGATAAAATTAAAAATTAATTAATAAATAAAAATAAATCAATCAATCAATAAAAAAGATAAATAGATTAATAAAATAAATCAATAAATAAGACAAATAAATGAAATCAATAAATTAATAAATAAACAAAATGAAATAGTAAATAAAAACATTCAAAATAAAATAAATCAAAATAAATAAATAAATCAATAAATCAAAAAGATGAAATAAGTAAAAAAAAAGGAAAATAAATGAATAAATAAATAAAAATAAATTAAATAAATAAATAAATCAATAGAATTCAATAAAAATAAATAAATAGAATTAATTGAAAATAAATAAATAAATAAAGAAATAAAAAAAATTAAAAAAAAATTAGTTAACAAAAATAAATAAATATATAAAAATAAATGAATAAATAGAAATAAAAATAAAAATTAAATTAAATAAATAAAAATAAGCAAATGAAAAAATAAATGAATTGAATTAAGATAGATGAAATAAGATAAATAAATCAATCAAAACATATAAATATAAAAACAAAAAACAAAAAATTTAGTGAATAAATCAAAATAAGTAGCAGAATAAATAAAAATAAATAAAAAATAAAAAAAATAAAAATAAAAAAAATGAAAGATAAATCAAGAAAAAAATAATTAAAATAAAAAATAGATAAATAAATAAAATAAATAAATAAATAAATAAACAAAACTAAATGAATAAATAAATAAAATAAATAAAAATTAAAATAAAGAACTAAATTAATAAAATGAAATAAAAATAAATCAATTAATCATAATAAATAAATAAGTAAAAAAAAATAAATAAGTAAATAAAAAATAGATAAATAAATTAAATAAATTAAAAAAATAAGTAATGAATACATAAATAAATAAATAAAGAAATAAATAAAAAATAGATAAATAAATATAAATTAAAATAAGTAAATGAAATAAACAATAAAAATAAATAAATAGGCAAATAAATAAATATGAGAAAATAAAAATAAAAATAAATATAAATATATGTAAATAAAGATAAATATATGATAAAGATAAATAAAGATAAATATAAAGATATAAATAAATATAAATAAATAAGTAAAAATAATAAATGTATAAGAAAAAATAAATAAATAAAATAATTAAATAAAAAGAAAATAAATAAATAAAAATAAATAAATAAACAAATAAATAAAATATAAGATAATCAAAATAAGTACAATATAAATAAAAGAAATAAAATATATAGAAATAAACGAATAAATATATAAAAAAATAAATCAATGAAAAAAATGAATGAAAATAAAAATATGATAAAGAAAAATAAATAAAAATAATTAAATATATAAAAATAAAAATAAAATAATAAGAAAATAGGTAAATAAATAAATAACAAAATAAATAAATAAATAAACAAAAATAATCAATCAATCAAAAATAAATAAATATGTTAAAAAAAATAAATTTATAAGTCAAAATAAATAAAATAAATAAATAAAAATAAAATAAAATAAAATAAATAAAAGAAATAAAAAAATAAGTAACAATTGAAAAAATAACTAAATGAATATAAATAAATAATAAAAATAAATAAATAAAAATAAATATGTAAAAATAAAAAATAAATAAATAGAATTAAAATACATATACAAATAAATAGTAAAACAGGTAAATTAATAAAAATAAATAAAGAAATGAAAATAAAAAAATAAAATAAATAAACAAAAATTAATAATTAAATCAATCAAGCTAAATAAATAAATAAGTAAAAAACAATTAAATCTAAATAAGTAACTAAATAAATCAATCAAAATAAATATACAAATAAATAGATATAAATTAAAAATAAATAGAAATAAAATAAATAAATAAACTAAATAAATAAATGAAAAATAAATAATCAAATAAATAAATAAATAAATGAAAATAAATAATTAAATAAATAAATAAAATTAATAAATAAATAAAAATAAATAAATAAAAATAAAAATAAATAAATAAATTAATAAAATAAATAAATAAAGATAAACATATAAATTATTTAATTTAAATATATAAATCAAACAAAATAAAAATTGAATAATTCAAAATAAAGAATGGATAAATAAATAATAAATAAATCAATCAATCAATAAATCAAAATAAATCAATAAGAAAAAAATAAATAAATAAAACAAATAAATAATAAAAAAAATAAATTGATAAATAAAAAGTAGCAAAATAATTAAGAAAATAAAATAAATAAATAAATAATAATAAAACTAAATAGAAATGAATAAATAAATTAATTAATTGAAATAAGTAAATAAACAAATAAAATAAATAAATTTAGAAAATATATAAATCAATAAAATAGAATATTATTAGTAACAAATAAAAATACAAAAAATGGATAAATAAATATAAAAAATAAACAAATAAATAAATAAATAAAACTAAATAAAAAAATCCAATTGAATAAATAAAAAGATAAATAAACAAATAGTAAGAAGTAATAAAAATAAATAAAAAATGGAAATAAATAAATCAATCAATCAAAAAAATAAATAAAAAACCATAAATAAATAAATGAATGAATAAAAAAGATAAATATATAAATAAATAACTAAAATAATTGAAAAAAATAAAAATAAATTAGTAACTAAAACTAAATAAACTAAAATGAGCAAATGAAAGTAAAAGAATAAAAATAAATAAAGATGAATTAATCAATTGAAACAAATAAATAAATAAATAGAAAATTTTATAAATAAATAAATAAAAATAAATAACTAAATGATTTTAAAAAATAAGGAATATATAAAAAATTAAAAATAAATTAATATAAATAAATAAATTATGAATATAAAAATAAAAATAAATAATAAATAGATAAATAAAAAAAATGAATAAATAAATAAAATAAATAGATAAAAATAATTAAATGAAAATAGTTAAACAAAAATAAATAGATAAATAAATGATCACATAAAAAATTTTAAAAATCGGAAAATAAATAAATAAATAAATAAAGATAAAATAAATAGATAAAGATAAGTAATAAATAAATAAATAAATAAATAAATAAATAAAATAAAAAACAAATAAAGAAATAAATCAAAATGAATATATAAATGAAGGAAAATAAATAAAATGAATATAAAAGTAAACTTAAACAGATAAATAAGAATAAATAAATGAACAAATAAAATTGAAATAAAAAAATAAATAAAAATAAACAAATCAATAAAGCAAATAAATGAAAAAATAGATAAAAAAAATCAATCAATCAAAACAATTAATAAATAAATAAAAATGAATAAATATATATATATATATAATTATATAAACAAATAAAAAAATTGATAAAAATAAAGATGAATGAATAAAACAATTAAAAATTAATGAAAGAAATAAATAAACTAAATACATAAATAAATAAAATAAAAACAAATTATTAATAAAAATAGATTAATAAATAAAAATAATAAATATTAATAAAATAGATAAATAAATAAATAAGTAAAATTAATAAAAAATAAATAAATAAAAACAAAAGTAAAAAAAATAAGTATTAAATAAATGGAAATAAATAAATAAATTGAAATAAATAAATAGATAAATAATATTATAAAATGTATATATAAATACGCATAAATAGGTAAATAAATAAAAAAAATAGATAAAAACAATCAATTATTCATTAAAAATAAAGAAATAATTTAAAAAATAAAAATAGACAAATAAATAAATAAATAAATAAAAATAAATCAATCAATCAAAACAAACTAAGTAAAAATAAAAAGCAAAATAAAAATAAAAATAAAATAAATAAATAAACAAAATAAATAAATAAATCAAATGAATAGATAATAAATTTATTAAAAAAATAAATAAAAATAAATAAATAAATAAAAAATAAAAAAAGAATAAAATATATATAATAACAAAAATGAAAGTAAATAAATAAATAAATAAATGAAACCATATATAAAAAATTAAATGAATAAAAAAATCAATCAATCAAAATAAATAAATAATTTAAAATAAATAATTGAAATAAATAAAAAAAATAAGAATAAATAAAGTAATAAAAAATAAGTAAATAAATAAATTGAAATTAACAAACAAATAAATAAAAATAACTATATCAATAAAGAAAATGAATAAATAAATTAATAAAATAAATAAATCAAAATAAATAAATAAATAAGCAATTCAAAACAAAAAATTAATAAATCAATCAAAATAGATAAATAAATAAATAAATCATTCAAAGTAAATAAATAAGAAAAAATAAATAAATAAATAATAATCAATCAATCGAAATAAATAAATAAAAAAGAATGAATGAATAGAAATAAATATATAAAAAACGACAAATAAATAAAAATAGATACAAACATAAAAAGATCAAAAATAAATAAATAAATAGATAAAATGAATAAATAAATAAAAATGAATAAATAAATAAATAAATAAATAAATAAAAATAAATGATCAAAAATGAATAAATAGATAAATAAAATAAATAGATAAATAAATGAATAAATACATAAAAATAATTAAGCACTATATAAATAATAAATAAAAATAAATACATTCAATCAAATAATAATAATAATAAATAATAAATATAAATACAATAATAAAATAAATAATAGATAAATAAATAGATAACTAAATAAAAATTATGATAATAAATAAAGAAATGAATGGATAAAAATAAATAAAAATAAATAACTCAAT
>NC_087202.1:120589436-120601936 GCF_015104395.2 Macrobrachium nipponense
TGTTGCTTGAAATCCTTTTTAACCGATGATGAGAAAATTTCAAAAACATTATTTACTAAAATTGAAATATACTCATATGATTTTTTAAACAAAAACCTGTCCTTATTTGTTTCATTTTAATTATAGGCGATTTTTATGATGATTTTTTAAACAAGAAAACAGCCAACAACCATTGAAAATGACTTAAAAGTTTTGTGCAATAATTGATATATTGTCCTAGTTTTAGGTGATTTTTCAAATTATTTTTTAATTATAAGTCAGCCATCAAAAAGAATGAAATATGTACTAAAAATATCATATTGAAAATTATTTATTTTTTAGCTATTTTTTCTTTGTTATATTTATTATCCAATATTTATGCAATTCTTATAGTGATTTTTGAAACAGAAAATAGGCCTCAAAACAAGAGCAAATCTATCATGAATATTGCATCTTAACTGAAATATTATTTTAGCTTTTTTCTGTTTGATTTTTGTCTTTTTGGGCGATTATTCGAATATTTTTTTCAACTAAAAACCTGCCAATAAAAACAGTACCAAAAAAACTGAAAAAAGTATTGTGAAAAAATGGAAATATTTGATTGAAGTTTTTGTTACATTCTTTTTAGGCGATAGTTTGAAGAAATTTCTGAAATGAATCCGTTACAAAAAGGAAGGCGACACTCCCAAAATTATTGTATTCAAATTATTTTAAATATTGAATTTTTTTTTGTTTTGTCTAAATTTCAGTGTCCTATTTTTCAGCCAATTATTTAAATGTTTTATTAAACAAAAACTAGTCATCAAAGAGCGAGCCAATAATCAAAGATATTACATTTTAAATAAAATATTTTTAAAGCTTTTTTCATCTTCATTTTTTGAACTATTTTTTTATAATGATTAATTGAAACAGAAAATAGCTACCAAAGTAATGTGCTAAAATTTAAATATTTTTCAAGTCTTTTCATGTTATATATAAAAAATAAATAAAATTAATAAATAAAAATAAATGCAGATAAATAAATACAACAAAATTAAATGAAAAATAAAAAAGATTAGTCAAGATATAATAAAATAGATAATTATATATAAATCTAAATAAATAGATAAAAAAAATAAATAAATATTACTAAATAAATAAATGAAAATAAATAAAATTAATAAAAAAAATAATTAAAAAGAATCAATAAATCAATCAAAATAAAACTAATTAATGAATAAATAATAATAAAATGAATAAATGCATAAATGAATATAAATAAATTATTAAATAAAAATAAATGAGGAAAAAATAAAAAATAAATTAAAAATGAATACATAAAAATAGAAATAAATAAATAAATAAATGAATAAAAAATTAATAAATAGATTTTAAAAAATAGATAAATATTTATTTAGATTAATGAAAATGAAAGAAAAATAATAAATAAAGAAAATAAGAAATAAAAAAATAAAAAAAAGAAAAGAGTAATAAATAAAATAAAAAAATAAATAGATAAAATATAATAAATAAAATCAAAATAAAAAAAAAAAAAATAAATAGATGATAAAAAAAAAATAAATAAGGAGGTAAAAAAGAATAAATAAATTAATTAATAAACTATAACAAATAAATAAATAAAAATAAATAAATCAATATAAAAGATGAAATAAAAAAAATAAATAAGGAGGTAAAAATGAAACAAAATAAATAAAATTAATTATTATAAAAATAACATAAATAAAATAAATAATAAATCAATAAATAAAAAAACAAATAAATCAAATAAAGATAAGAAAAAAAAATAAATAAAAAATAAACATAACAAATCATAAAGAAAAAAAATAATTATAAATAAATGATAAATAAATAAATAAATAAATAAATAAAAAAAATAAAAATAAATATAAATAAAATGAAAAAATAAATAAATAAATATATATATAAAAAATAAATAAATAAAATAGTAATAAATGAATAAATAAATAAAAAGATAAATAAATTAAATAAATAAATAAATATATAGAAAATCAAAATAAATCTGATAAATAAATAAAAATAAATAAATAAATGAAAATAAATGAACAAAAATACATAAATGAATAAATAAAAAATAATTATAAAAATAAAATAGATAAAATATAAAAATAAATAAAATTAAAAATAAATGAATAAATAAGAATAAATAATTGAAAAAATGAATTAATAGATAATAAAATAGATCAATAAATCAAAATAAATAAATAAATAAATAAATATAAATAAATAAAATAATGAATCAATTAATTGATTAATATATCAAAATAAATAAATAATTCAAAATTAAAAAAATGAATCAATCGAAATAAATAAATAAACAAATAAGTCAAAAATAAATGAAAAACTAAAAAATAAAAATAAATAAAGACATAAATAACAATAAATAGATAAATCAATCAAATTAAATAAGATTAAAATAACAAAAATTAAAAAATAAATAAATAAATGAACAAAGCAATCAATCAAAATAAATATAAAAAGAAATAAATAAAAATAAATAAATAAATGAAAGTTAATAAATAAAAAAATAAAAAAAAATAAAAAAATAGATAAATATAAAAACAATAAATAAATAAATCCAAAATAAATATAAAATAATAAATAAATAAAGAAATATATAAAATTTGGTTAATAAATAAATTGAAACTATATATATAAATAAATAAATAAATAAATAAATAAAATATAAGGATAATTAAATAAATAAATTATTAAATAAATCAATCAAAATAAATAAAATAAATAAATAATTCAAAATAAAAATAAATAATATTTCAAAATAAAAAATAATAAATATATAAATATTTATTAATAGGTAAAAAATAAATGAAAATAAATAAATAATTGAAATCAAATAAAGATAAATAAAAAGATAAATAAATGAAAATAAAATAAATAAGTAAAAATTAATAAATAAGAAAGAAATGAATAAATATATAAAAACTAATGATAAAAGAAAAATAAATAGATTGAAACAATAGATATATAAGTAAATAAAAATAAATAACCAAATATAAATGAATAAATAAAAAATAAATAAATAAATAAATAAACAAAAATAAATAAATTAATCAAAGTAAAAGAATAAATAAATAAATAAAAAGCTGATAATAAAAGTAACTAATAAATCAATTCAATCAATCAATCAAAATAAATAAATATATAAATAAATAATAAAAAATAAAAAATAAAAAAATAAATAAAATAAATAATAAATAAATAAAATAAAAATAAATAGAAAAAATAAATGAAAATATAACAATAAATAAATAAATAAATAAATGAAATAAATAAAAAATACCTATTACTAAATAAAAGTAAATTGTATAAATTTAATAATAAATAAATAGATAAAAAATATAATAAATAAATAAAAATAAGATAAATAGATAAATACAAAATAAATCTAATAAATACAAATCAAAATAAGTAAGTATAAATAGATGAATAGAAATAAATAAAAAATAAACAAATAAAGAAATAAATTTATAATAAATAAAAACAAATAAATGATGTAATGAAATAAATAAATAAAATAAAATAAAATAAATAAAAATAAAAATAAATAAATAAATAATAAAGTAAATAAATTTGATAATAAATAAAAAACAATAAATTGAAAATAGATAAATAAATAAACAAAAATAAATAAATAAAAATAGATAAAAATAAAATAAATAAATAAATAAAAATAGAATTATAAGTAGGAACAAATAGAATATAAATAAATAAAATAATTCATAAATAAAAATAAATGAATAAATGAAAATAAAACAAATATTTAAATAAAAAAAAAAACAAAATAAAAAATAAATAAATAAAAATAATAGTAAATAGACTAAAAAAAATTTAAAAATAAAAGAAAATAAGTAAATAACAATAGATAAATGAATAAATAAAAATAAATAAATAAAAATATAGATAAATAAGTAACAATAAATAAATAATTAAAAAATTCAAATGAAAATAAATAAATGAATAAATAAATAAATAAATAAATAAAAAATGAATAAATAAACATAAATAGATAAATAAATAAATGGAAATTTCTACATAAATAGAAATAAATATATAAATAAATAATAATAAATAAAAATACATAAATAAAGAAATTTAGATAATAAAAATAAATAAACTAAAATAAATAAATAAATAAATTAAATTAGTAAATGTATAATAAACAAATACACATACATAAATAGACAAAAACTAAAAATAAATAAATTAATAGATAGAGTAGATAAACAAATAAATAAAAATAAATGAAGTAAGTAAAAAATAAATTAATAATAAATTAATTAATAAATATAATAAATAAATAAACCACAACTATGAAAATAAGTAAATGAATAAAAAATATGGTAAATAAAAATAAATAAATAAATAACAAAAATAAATGAAGATAAATAAAGAAAAATATAAATAGACATAAATAGATAAATAAATAAATAAAAATAAATGAATAAAAATAAATAAAGCAAATAAGTAAGTAAAAAATAAAAATAAAATAATTGAATAAATAAGGATAAATAAATAAATTAATTAATTAATATAAATGAATAATTATAAATAAATAAATAAATAAAACTAAATAGATAAATACATAAATTAAATTAAATTAATAAAAATAAGCAAATGAAAAGAAATAAATAAAAAATAAATTAATAAAAATAAAAAAAATAAAAAAATGAATGAAAACAAATAAATAAATAATCAATCGATCAATCAAAATAAGTAAATAAAAAAATGAAAGTATAAATAAATAAATAAATAAATGAACATAAAAACATATCAATAAATAAAGAAAAAATAAATAAATAGAAATAGATGAATGAGAAAATTAGAATAATTTCATAAGAAAATAAATAAATGATTAATTAAAAATAATAAAAAATAATTAACTAAATAATAATAAATCAATCAATCAATATAAGTTTAATAAATAAATCAAAATAAATAAATAGATAAATAAATCAAATAAATAATAAGTCTAGATAAATAAATGAATAAAAATAAATAAATAAATAAAAAAATAAAAAAAATAAATTGATATATAAATAAACATAAATAGATAAATAAATAAATGAAAATAAATAGCTAAAAATTTTAAAAATAAAAATAAATGATAGGTAAATAATGACTAAATAAAAAATAAATAAATATGTGAATAAATAAAAATAAATAAATAAATAAATAAAAATATATAAATAAAAGTAAGTAAATAAAAATAAATTAATCAATCAAAACAAATAAATAAACAAGCAAATAAAAATAAATCAATCAATCAAAATAGGAAAAGAAATAAATAAAAAAAATAATATAAAATATGAATAATTAAATAAAAATAAACAAATAAAAATAATAAATAAAATAAAAATAAATGAATAAGTAAATAAAAATAAATAAATAAACATAAATAAACAACTATGAATAAATAAAAAAATATATACAAATAATATAATAAGTAAATAAAAAATAAATAAATAATAGATAAATAAATAAATAAAAACCAATCAATTAAAATAAATAATAAGCAAATAAAAAATAAATTAAATTAATAAATAAATAAATAAATAAATAAATAATTAAATAAATAAATAAATAAATAAAAATAGATAAATAAATAAATGAATTAAAAATTAAATAAATAAAAAAGTAAACAAAATAAATAACTAATCAGAAAACAAAAAGAAATAAGTAAATAGAAATAAATACATAATAACATAAAAGAATTATAAATAAATATATAAATATATATAAATAGATAAATAAATCAATAGAAATAATTAAATAAAATGAAAATAAAAATAAATAACTAAAAATAAAAATAAATAAATGAATAAAAAAAAAAAAAATAAATAAATAATAAGTAAAAATAAATAAATAAATAAATGAAAAATAAATAAATGAAAATAAATCAATCAATCAAAACAAAATAATAAGTTGAATAAATAATATATAAATAAAAATAGAAAACAAATAAGTAAAAATAAATAAATAAAAACAACAATAAACAAAATTTTAAAAAATAAATTAAAGAAATATATAAATAAATAAATAAATATATTTTCAATAAATAAATATAAATAAAAAATAAAAATAAAAAATATATAAAAAATAAAAATAAATAAACTAAAAAATGAATTAATTAATTAAAATAAATTAATATAAATAAATAAATATGAAGAATAAATAATAAATAAGATCAATAAATAAATCGATAAATAAATAAATATAGATAAATAAATAATTAAAAATAAATAAATGAATGAATAAACAATTATATTAATTAAAATAAATAAATAAATAAAAAAAAAACAAATAAATTATTAAAAAATATTTTAAATCAAATAAATAAATAATAAATAAAATGCAAGTAAATGAATAAAAAAGAAATCAACGAAAATAAATAAACAAAATAAAGATAAACAAATGAATAAATAAAGATAAATAAATAAATAAATAAATAAATAAATAAATAAATAAAAGGAGATAAATAAAATAAAATAAAATAAATAGAAATAGGCAACTGAACATAATAAATAATAACAAATAAATAAAAATCAATCAATCAATCAATCAATCAATCACAATAAGTAGATGAATAAATGAAAATAAAAATATAAGAATAATAAATAAACAAATAAATAGAAACAAATTAATATAAATAAATAAATATAAATAAATAAATAAAAATAAATACATAAATAAATAAATAAATAAATAAATAAAATAAATAAAGAAATAAAAAAATTAAATTGAATAAATTCATCAAAATAAATAAATAGATAAGTAAATGAAAATAAAAAAAATTAACAAAAAAACAAAAAAAGAAAGATAAATAAATAAATAATAAAAAAAAATAAATAAATAATAATAAATAAATAATAATAAATAAAAGATAAATAAATAAAAAAGATAAATAAATAGAAATAAATAGATAAAAATAAATAAATTAAAATAATTTAAACAAAAATAAAATAATAAAAAAAATAAATAAATAAAAATAAATAAAGGAAAATAAAAAGCTATTTATTTAAAAAAGATAAATAAAGAAATAAAAATAAAACAATATATTAATAAATAAAACTAAATAAATAAAAATAAATAAAATATAGATAAGTAGATAAAAATAAACAATTAAAAATTTTTTAATTAAAAAATAGATGAATAAATGAAAAAAAAATATGTTCAATAATTGTTATATTGTCCTAGTTTTAGGCGATTTCACAAATGATTTTAGAAAAATAAATAAGTCATGTAAAAGAAGGAAAAAGTCCCCAAAATATATTATTGAAAATTATTTTTTATCTACTAAATTATTTTCTTTTCTATATTCATTGTCCAATATTTATTACAATTTTTAAAGTGATTTTTGAAAAAGAAATTAGACCTCAAAACAAGAGTAAATCTAACACGAATATTGCATCTTAATTGAAATACCTTTTTAGCTTTTTTCTGTTTTTCTGTTTTTTTTTGTCGATTTTTCTAATGTTTTTTTCAACAAAAATCAGCCTACAAAAACAGTAAAAAAAAAAAAACTGTCAAAAATATTCCGAAAAATTGAAATAATTTTGGGAAAGGAATTAGATATAAAAAGGAAGGCTAAACTTCCAAAATTATTGTATTCAAATTAATTTATATACTGAATTTATCTTTGTTTTAAATTCAGCGTCCTATTTTTAGCCAATTTTTCAAATGTTTTTGTAAATAAAAATTAGTCATCAAAAAGGGAGCCAATAAGCCCAACGATATTGCATTTTAAAAGTGAAATATTTGTAATTTTAAAGCTTTTTTCTTTTTTCATTTTTTGAATGATTTTTTAGAGAATGTTTATAATGATTAAATAACAGAAAACAGTTACTAAAGTAATGTGCTGAAATTTAAATATTTTTCAGATCTTTTCATGTTAGGAATAAAAAATAAATGAAAACAAATAAAGAAATAAACACAAATTAGAAACATAATGAAAATAAATAAATACAAATAAATAATGGAAATAAATATACCAAAATAAAAAAATAATCAAAAAATAATATAAAATAAATAATTCAAATATATAGATAAAATAATGAATAAAAAATAAATAAATAAAAATAATCAATCAAATAAATGAAAAAATAAATCAATAAAAAATTAATGAACAAATAGATAAACAAAAAATATGAATGATAAAATAATTGAAAATTAATCAATAAAAAATAAGAAATAAATCAAAATAAATAATAATTAATAAGAATATATAAATAAATAAATAAAATATAGTAAATAAAGAACGTAATTAAATAAAATCAAAAGAAAAACAGATAAATAAAAATAAATAATATAAATATATAAAAATAAATGATTAAATAAATAAATAAATAAAAATAAAATTAATAAATATAAAAAAATTACATAAATAAACAAATAAATAACTAAATAATACTAAATAAATAAATAAAATAACAAATGAAATAAATAAATATAAATAAAATAAATGAATGAAATTATTATAATAAAAATAAAATTAATGCATCAATCAAAAAAAATAAATAAAAAATTAAATCAAAATAAAGAAATAAATAAATAAATAATAAATGAATAAATAAATATAGATAAATAAATAGATAATAATAAATATGATAAGAAATAAAATATAAATTAAAAAATAAATTAATAAAACTTAATAAATAAAAATAAATAAATAAAAATGAATAATTATAAAGAAAAATAAGTAAATAAATAAGCACATGAAAATAAAATAAATAGATAATAATAGATAAAAAAAATTTAATAATAAATTAATAAATAAATAAAAATCAAATATATGTAAATATGTAAAAAAAATAAGAAAACAAAAATAATAATAAATAATAAGTAAATAGAAATAAACAGGTATAAAAAATAATAAAAAAAATAGATAAATAAATTAAGAAAATTAAAAAAATTAATTATGAAAATAAAATAAAAATAAACAAAAATGAATAAATAGATAAATAAAAAAAATAAATTATAATAAATAAGTAAACGAATAAAAAGTAAATAAATGAAAAAATAAATAAATAAATAAAGATATGTAAACAAATAAAAACAAATAATAAATAAGTAAACAAAAATAACTGAATAAATAAATTAATTAATAAAATAAATAAATAAAAAATCAATAAATAAATCTTACAAGTGTGTAATGTTAGTGAATCACATATCATGTCTTGCTTGGAGACAGGCTGAGCTGTAGGGGCAGCTTTCTTGAGTGAAGGAATTTCGTACGTAAGCGTTTTAATCGAGAGATGCTCGTCTTGTTGTCAAGCATGTACATTCGTTGTACGGATGATACAGGTCTAATCGACAAGGGCACGTGAGAAAGTCACATTCCTTTTGGTGAGAAGAAAGAGGTCAGTTTGGTACGTGCCAGGTGTCGGGAGAGAAAACCCCATCTAAAAGGTATAGCACATATTTTGTAAGACTAAGAAAAACCGTTACCTTTGAAAAGAGAGAGAAGTATGAAATACATTCTTTTACTTAAAATTACTTTGAAAAGAGTGATGTGTGAAGTGTATCTTTTATCCATTATCTTTATTACAGATGGGTTCTATTCCATGGTATTAGAGACGGGATTCTCTAACCTGACTAATACAATGAAAAGATTGACATTCTGGGTCTGGGAGTGAATTCTTAGTCAGAAGGTAGAATGATAACTTACTAGTCTTCTTTGTGGGCAGATTTGGGTTTTTGTCACTATGACTTGTTAATCATTTTGTTCAATTTAATATTCATCTGCTTTGGGTAATAAATAGTATATTTTTGTACTTACTTGATCTTAATAGCCTAATGGACATGTTTGCAGACAGAGGGCACCATTGACAACAGTTAAGGGTTTCCAATTTGTGTAGTTTAAATAAAAGGGTGGTTAGAGTGGTGGCAGGGGGTTTAAGAGGCTTTTATATATTTATAAGCTGTAGGTAGGCTAACGAAGTGACTGGTGACCAGTCAGACATAAACTGTTTTTATGGTAGGAAAAGGCGTTATAATCATGTCACAGGCAACTCGGGGCTCTTTTTGCTGATTCAATGGTTTGGGCATTGAGAAGCTGTATGTCTCTCTGGCTAAGTCAATGTCAGCCATCTTGGGATTCTTAAAACGTGAAAGGGAAAAGTTTAATTTTCGACGTATTAAAGTGTTTCATGAGTGTGGTAAACAGGTCGCGGTATTTGCGGTGCGTATACGAATTCGGTTTCCAGTCATATGAAAGATGTGAGGTGTCTTTTCAAGCTTTCTTTCTTATTTTCTCCTTTTCATCTTTTATTTTTTTACTTTGTGTTTATATTCCTTTTGTTTTGTTTGTGGCGAATTACTCGAGCGGAGTTTTTTTGTTGCGAGTCATGCCCCTGAGAGAGAGAGAGAGAGAGAGAGAGAGAGAGAGAGAGAGAGTTGGTGTGTGTGAGACGGTTGCTGGGGTGGATCGCTTAGTAAGCGTTTTGCACTTTATTTACTCTTTTTCTATTCCCTCTATTTTTTTTTTTTTTTTTTTTTTTGTTTTTTTTTTTTTGCTTTCGTGGGATGATATACTAGGCGTGGGTCGCGTTTGTCTTTTGTTATCCATTATTGGGGAAAATTTGTATTAATTTTTCTGGATTGGGTTTTGTGTACATAAATACATTGATGTTATTGAGATCGGGAATCTATAGAACAAAAGAGCTTGTGGAAAAAGAGAAAGATGGCGGATACTAAGAGTACCACAACGCTACTACATCACGTAACGAACGTGAGTGTGGACGTGAGTCCTTTCAGAGGGATGGTAGATGGTGTTCTATCACAACCTGTAAAAATTTTTATTGAAGGGCTGAATAATTTTTTGGCTGGAAAGAATATAATAGACGATATAGAGGCATTTAGAGAGGTGAAAGCTTTGCTAGATTTCAATAGGAGAGATCTCTCCCTTACTTGCAGGAGTTTCCAATTTACAAAATGTCGTACCTGGGTGGATTTGCAAGCATTTTTTGAAAACAGCTTATGGCTCAAAGGAACATGGAGATATGGTGAGGGACCTTTGGGGCCCCTTTATAAACTAAGGAAGGGCACTAATAGCCTCGTAGAACATAGTTCAAAACTTTTTGACACAGTGGCAGATTGGGTAGGAAAATTGAAAACATCTAAATTGGTTACAGGGAGTAATGTCTCTCTTGAGAACATTCATAAACTGATCTATTTTTCTCTGCTCTTGCATGATGTACCGGATGCGATAGTGAATAGTCTTTGATGAAAAGATTGAAACCTACTTCAGACAAAGAATTACTTTATGCCTAAATTGAGAAACATATTGTCTAAATGTGCCACTGTAGATAGCACAATTTTTAATGGGACAGGCCCGAGAGATAGAGTGCAAAGAGACACAGAATTTTCTCCTCCCCGTTTGTGTGTGTGCAAAAGTTAAATATAACAAAAGATCGATCAATCAAAAGTAACAGCAGTTGCGCTGTTTCAACTCCAATAAACCAGGGCATCCAAGAAATTGGTGTAGGGTTAAATATTGCGGAATGTGTTAGAGTACCGTCATTATTGGCAATCTTGTCCGTCTCAGATACGGAGGGATGCGAGGCCTACACCTCAAGGTTCTGGTAATTATAATGTGAGAACTTCCCAGGCAGGTCAAACGAGAGGCAAAGAGATCGGCGAAATTTTTGGAAGCCCGATCAACAAAACGGGTACAGGTGATTGGTACGTACCATTGTGGTCTCATGGGGACGCCCCAGAGCCCAGGCCTATAGTCTGTGGAACCGTGGGGGATGTGGATATCCCGATATTTATAGACTCGGGGGCGTCTATAAATTTAATGGACTATAATTTGTATCAATCCATGTTTTCCAATTACCCTTTGCAACCCTCAACGGAGACAGTGTGTGATGTGCAAGCCCATAGATTGAATACCCTGGGCTGTGTTCAAATACAGTTTACTCTCGGTGACAGAGTGCTAACAGAACCATTTTTGGTAATGAAAGGAATTGCGTTGGGCAACAGACTTTTGCTGGGTCATCCTGCTTGTAGAAGACACAAGATTTCGATCCATGCGGGTGTTAATGGGATAACAGTCGGGATACCTGGTGTTTTTCTGCCTTATGAGGACGTGAATAGAACAGAGGACATGGAGGTTATTGAAAGAGATGTGCTCGGTGATATTAATGGCAGTGATACGAGTGTTATGGAGAAAGGTAATATTAAAACCCACGTTGCTGATATGGGAAATGATTACGGGGTTCTATCAGAGTTCACAATGATAACAATGGTGATGATGATACTTTGGATGGTGATGTTGATACTAATATTGATGTTATTTCTGATACTAACAATGCTGGGGATGATACGACTGGGGGTGGTAATGTGTGATGTGGCGGTGGGAAAGGGGAGGTACTAACCACAAATATAGAGGTGTTTTATCCGAAGATATTATGTTACTACCTGGTTCGAAGACTATGGTAAAAGTTAAATTGAAGGAAATGAGAAAACCCACAGATGTGTGTGTT
>NC_087202.1:120606936-120618506 GCF_015104395.2 Macrobrachium nipponense
AGAACTCAAGTAAGGGTGAAATTTAAATAGCATACAACAGTAATGCTGAACCTTATGACACCACAATTTCTCCAGCATACACCATGACATACCACTCCGCCACACCCACACAGACACATCACCATTCACGGCACCGGGTATTACCATACATCACCACTCGGCACCATTTTTAAAGTAATCCCTCCAACACAACAACAAAAAAATAATAATAATCCGTGTCTCCCCATTTTGTGTCTTCCAAGGCACAAGGAAAACATACACCCATACAATGCATTTCAATTCTCTTTTTCTCTTCATCCAAGAGAAAAAAAAATCTCTTTTCTAAAAATAAGACTCTACGGGCGATTCACTTCATCAACTAATCAATCAGCTGATATCTTAGCTTTCATTGTCAAGGCCAGACTCGCTTCCACAGCCCGACAAAGAAAAAAAAAGAAAGGAGAGTTCACCCACACTGAGAAAAATAAAGTTTCTCCCCCCCCCCCAATGAGCGTTGAAACACCCCTCAGTCAAGCGCCAGAACACTCCCCCGAGGCATACACCAGTACCCATCTCCCCTTGAACAGTGTCTGAGGAACCCCCAAGGTATACACTAGTGCCCTCCCCATGCAACGCGCCTCTCTGCGCCAGTTAGCAGAAATGTGCTGAGCCCGTAAAATTGTGTGGCCGCTCTGTTTCCAAGCTAAATATGCTATCTAAGCACAGTTCACATGCATGAAAAAAAACATCTTTATACACCCTTATATTCTAAAACAAAGACGAATGCGTCTATTATAAACATGCGCCATAAGAAAACACGTCACTTCGCTACTATGGGCAAAGACAACAAAATTTTTTACCTCTTAAACCCGTCTCATAAAAAAACCCCAGGATTAAAAAAAAAAACACACAGTAACACTCACATGTCCAAAATAAGAGAAAACCACCCCGGAATCTGCGTAGAATACGTAAATCTCGTCGGCACAATGCAAACGCGATCGGAGAGAAGGCATCTGGCAAACACTCACTCACAAACAGACTGAGTTACTCGGTACGGGCAAATTGATGGACTCTAATAGAATTTCTTTCCTCATCCCACATCCACGGATGGATATTTCTCTACCCCCTTTCACTTAGCACCGAGATCTAACAATCCCCTCCACATTTAACTGATCACCTATCTCTTCATTGGCGTTCCCAGGCATAAAAAAAAAACCTTTTATACCGCTTTTTCACTGCTGCCACCAACCTGTAATGAGGATATTTAGATATAAACCTCAATATTCATTTGGTAAACGTGTAACTCGAGCATCAGGCAACAACAAACAAACCAACAGCTCGCGAATTTCCTTTCTCTCTCTCTCTCTCTCTCTCTCTCTCTCTCTCTCTCTCTAGCACCGATACCTCTCTCTCTCTCTCTCTCTCTCTCTCTCTCTCTCTCTCTCTCTCTCTAGCACCGATACCTCTCTCTCTCTCTTAGCACCGATACCTCTCTCTCTCTCTCTCTCTCTCTTCACCTCTTTCTCTCCACTCTAACAGGTAACCAAAATAAGAGAGTTTGCATTATAAAATAAACATTTATTAAGTAACAAAAGATAATGATCCAAGTCTTACTGACTAACTTAAAAAAACAACCCAACAGTAAAATGTATGAACAGTATTGGTCACCAAATGTCTATTTCCCCCATCGGGTACTCCCTCTCGGTCCCCCATGGTCCTTTGCCAGAACCGTCTGTTTCAAAGACATAGAACACACCCCATAAGTACACACACAAGCTTAACAATCAGAGATTAAAGATTGGATATCCTTATAAAAAATGCCAAACAGATAACAAGCCACTCTTTGGCTAAAACAGTTCAAAACTCACCCAAGCAGCCGGACTATTTAAAGCACTATATTAAATAAAGAGACTCCTGGTGAGCACGACGGCATCCTGTCTTTCTCTCGAAGCCGCCTCTATGCAAATCCCCCATAGACTTGGGTATCCAACATTCTCAATAGAAGAGGCGCAACACGCACATACGAACGCACATTTGTTAGCGCCTCACAATTACTGGCTGCAACCAGTTTCACAAAGGCACTTTGAGAAGAGTTTCATAAACTGTCGTACATTGACTTGTCTTTCTATGCAGTTTTATGTCACGCCACCTACAAAAAACCCATTGATCAGCTTTCCTTGGGTCATTGCTTCTCCACATTCCATAGGTCACAGGGAACATATTGGCAATCTATTATTAATCAAAAACCCTAGGCCTTACATATATATATATATATATATATATATATATATATATATATATATATATATATATATATATATATATAAGGAGATGGCATTAATCCTTGGGGGTGACTTTCTTTTTTTTGGTGGTATATAATTATGGAATTGTGAGTTTATCGTAGTTTTTTATCCCGAATAGGTGATAATTTTTTATATAATTGGGCAGTATCGTTTGGGAGAGTTATGTCTTCGAGATAATTTTGGAGCACCTTGGTCATATTCTGGAGATAGTTTGTGAAATGTGCTGATGTGGTTTCAGTATAGAATATTTTTTGAGAATCATGAGTTTCTGGCGTTAGAGTCTGACTATGCTGCAGTTTGAAGCACCTGAGGTGTTCACAGGTGGATTTTTTTTGCTAATGTTGCTGTAATGAATCCGGTTGCGGATTTTTCCCTTTGGAATTGATTACTCGGGGATTTGCACTATTCTCGTAGATGTTGATTATGGCATTCCACGGGAATGTATCATGTAAGGGGATTCTTTTCCGGTCGTTTCTGGTCGATGGGATTGCTGCAGTAGCAAATTCCGTGACGGTACACATTCCGTTTTTCGGTTTTTTTGGAAAAGATATTGAATCATACATGTTTCTTTTCTCTTGTGTGTGCTGTGTAATGGGGGAAAGTTCACTTATTATTGTTGTTATTATCTTATTTTTTTTTCCTTTTTTCTTTTTTTTTTTCTTTTCTTACGAGAGATGTTGTAATGGGGGTTAAGCTCTAAATAGCATTTCTATTTTAGATAGGAGAATATAAGTTTGTCAGGGTATGTGAGTAGATAGAAGGGTTGTTCAGGCATTATATTTTATGGAGGTTAGTTATATTAAAACCAATAAAAGGGGTTTTGCTGCTAGACATTATGGGTTCTCTTTTGATAGCATGTTTGTCAAGATTATGGGATATTTGTGAGGATTCTGTGGGTAAAGATTAAATTTTGTTTAACTAGGAATTTTTAATATTTGACTAGTAGATTGAGTATATTAATTAATGACGGATTTGTGGGTAAAGCAAGACTTTAGTTATTTTATGACCATGTAGACCTTTTAAATACAGACACACAATGACTTTAGAGAATTCCCAACTCTACGTGATGGTGGCAATGGAAACGACTTCGTTCTACAGTACCAGGGGCGAGTCAAAGAAGTCTTACACACGATGGCATTTCTAGGACTGCCTTTGCAAAGGGATGAGATGTCTTGCGTATCATCTCAGGATACGTTCTGGATAAATCAGGAGTCTACAGTCTTTGATGAGGCGGGTGAGAGTAGCAATTGCATAGAAGTCGGGATATTTCCTGACAACGGGGTGGTGACCACGTTTCCCCCCCTTTCAGTAGAAAACATTGAATCTACAGTTTCGCGACGAGAGGGTGTTGGATACACTCAGGAGGGTCACAGACGCTGAATAATGGTGCGTGCTGAGTTGTTCCGAGTTGGTTTTACTCACTCGACCTGTGTCTACAACTATTCGTCGAGTTCTGCTTATCTTACTGGCGAGGATGAGCCTTTCATTAGTTAACGTTACGCAATACCAATATTACTGATCATGTTAGGTGCTATACTGATCACAATTTGTGCGCTAGGAGTTCTTAAGCTTTTGTGCATTCGACGAAGCACAAAGGCTCCAGCAACGGAGGTGGCCCTAAGTCATGTGGTAAATTGATACATTGTGCATTAGTTGCTGATGTAGTGTGCGACAGGAGTGCACAAAGGACATAGGTGGCCGAGCCATCTTACAAGTGTGTAATGTTAGTGAATCACATATCATGTCTTGCTTGGAGACAGGCTGAGCTGTAGGGGCAGCTTTCTTGAGTGAAGGAATTTCGTACGTAAGCGTTTTAATCGAGAGATTGCTCGTCTTGTCGTCAAGCATGTACATTCGTTTGTACGGATGATACAGGTCTAATCAACCAGGGCACGTGAGAAAGTACATTCCTTTTGGTGAGAAGAAAGAGGTCAGTTTGGTACGCCAGGTGTTGGGAGAGAAAACCCCATCTAAAAGGTATAGCACATATTTTGTAAGACTTAGAAAACCATTACCTTTGAAAAGAGAGAGAAGTTTGAAATACATTCTTTTACTTAAATTACTTTGAAAAGAGTGATGTGTGAAGTGTATCTTTTATCCATTATAATCTTTATTACAGATGGGTTCTATTCCATGGTATTAGAGATGGGATTCTCTAACCTGACTAATACAATGAAAGATTGACATTCTGGGTCTGGGAATGAATTCATAGTCAGGGGGGTAGAATGATAACTTACAAGTCTTCTTTGTGGGCAGATTTGGGTTTTTGTCACTATGACTTGTTAATCATTTTGTTCTATTTTATATTCATCTGCTTTGGGTAATAAATAGTATATTTTTGTACTTACTTGATCTTAATAGCCTAATGACATGTTTGCAGACAGAGGGCACCATTGACAACAAGTAAGGGTTTCCAATTTGTGTAGTTTAAATAAAAGGGTGGTTAGATAAATAAATGAATAAAAATAATTAGATAAAAATAAATAAATAAAAATAAAATAATATATGAATAAATAAGCAAATAAAAATAAATTAATAAATAAATGAAAAGTAATGAATAAATAAATAAATAAATAAATAAATAAATAAATAACTAAATAAATGAAAATAATTAAATAAAAAAATGAATACATTCAATAAAAAAATGAAAAAATAAATAAATAATAAATAAATATATAGATAAATAAAAATAAAATAAAGATAAAAAATTAAAAATAAATGAATAGAAATATATAGATAAATAAAATAAAATAAAGTAAATAGTTAGATAAAAGATAAATTTTAAGAAATAAATAAATAAAATTAAATAAATAAAAATTAATAAAGTATGAGTAATTAAATAAATAAATAAATCCAAATAATAAATAAATGAATAAATAAAAATAAAATAAATAAAAATATATAAATGAAAAAAATAAGATAATAAAAATAAATAAAAAGAAAAATAAAAACTAAATAAAACAAAAAATAAAAAAAAAAGTATATGTAATAAATGAATAAAGATAAATTGTTAATTATAAATAAATAAAAATAAATAAATAAAACAAATTAAATTAAAAAATGCAATCAATCAATCAGTCAATAAAAATTAATAATAAATAATAAATAAATAAATTATACAAATAAATATATAAAAATATATAATATAATATATATATAATATATAATAAAGTATATAATCATATATACAATATATATTAAAGGTATAAATATATAGAAATACTATATATATATATATATATATATATATATATATATATATATATGGTATATATATATATATATATATATATATGAAAATAAATAAAAAAAAATTATCAATGTATATAAAATATATATAAAAAATTAATAACAATAAATAAATAAATGCATAAATACATAAAATAATGAATAAAACCTTTATAAATAAATATAGGAATAAATAAATAAATCAAATAAATAAATAAAATAAATAAAAATAAAAAAAAAAATAAAATGAAAAATAAATTAATGAAAAAATAAATAAAAAATATCAAATAAAATCAAATGAATAAATCAAAAAATAAACAAATAAAAATAAAAAAAATAAATAAAATAATAAAGGAAAAAAATAAACAAAATAAATAGATAAAAAAATAAAACTAAAAATATAAATAAATAAATTAAAAATAAATAAATAAAAAAATAATTAAATTAATAAATGGATAAGAATAAATAATTGGTTAATAAAAATAAATCAATCGATCAAAAAATAAAAAAAGATAAAATAAAAAAATAAACTAATAAGAATAAATCAAATTAAAATAAAGATAAATAAATAAATCACTTAATAATAATAAATCAAATTAATAAGTAAATAAAAAATTTCAAAATGAAATAAATCAAAATAAATAAATCAATCAATCAAAAAGATCTAAGTAGGAAAATAAAGAATAATAAAAAAATAATAAAAAAATCAAATAGAATAAAAAAAATTAAAAATAAAACAAATAAAGGAATAAATGAATAAATAAATAAAATAAAAGCATTAAAAAAATAATTAAATAAAAATAAATAAATAAATAAAAATAAAAATAAAAAACAATAGAAATTAAATAAAAAATAAATAAATAGATAAATGAAACTAAAAAAAATAAATGAATAGAATAATTAAAATAAAATAAAAATAAATAAAATATATAAAAATTAAACAAAAAATTAATTAATAAAAATAAAATAAATAAGAAAAAAAATAAAAAATAAAATGAATAAATACAAATAAATAAATAAATTAAACTTAAATAAATAAAAATAAAGCAAATGAAAAAGAAATGAATTAAATTTAGAATAAATAAAGATAAATCAATCAATCAAAACTATAAATATAAAAACAAAAAATTAGTGAATAAATCAAAATAAGTGGTGAATAAATAAAAAATAAATAAAAAATTATAAAAATAATAAATAAAAGATAAATAAAGAAAAAATAATTATAAATAAAAATAGATAAATAAATAAAATAAAATAAAATAAATAAATAAATAAACTAACTAAATGAATAAATAAATAAAATAGATAAATTAAAATAAAAAACTAAATTAATAAATAATAAATAAAATAAATCAATTAACTCATAAATAAATAAATAAGTAAAAAAAATAAATTAATAAATAAGAAATAGATAAATGATTAAAATAAATAAAAATAAGTAAATGAATAAATAAATAAATAAATAGAAATAAATAGAGAAATAAATAAAAAATAAATAAATAAATATATAAAAATAAATAAATAGATAAATATAGAATAAAGATAATAGCTAGATAAATAAATCATAAATAAATAGAAAATAAATAAGTAAAATAATAAAAGTATAAGAAAAAATAAATAAATAAAATAAATAAATAAAAGAAATAAACAAAATAAAAACAATAAATATATAAGATAATTAAAAAAAGTACAATATATAATAAAGAAATAAATATATAGATTTAATGAATAATTATATAAAAATAAATCAATAAAAAATCAATGAAAATAAATATAAATAAACAAATAAAAATAAATGAAAGTAAATTAATATATAAAAATAAATAAATAATAAAGAAAATAGGTAATAAATAAATAAGAAAAAAAAATAAATAATAATAAACAAAATCAATCAATCAAAATAAATAAATATGTTAGAAAATAAATTAATAAATCAAAATAAATAAATATATAAACAAAAAGTAAATCAGTCAATCAAAATAAATAAATATGTAAAAAATAAATAAATAAATAAAATTAATAAATAAATAAAAAATAAATAAATAAAAATAAATGAAAAAAATAAATAAACAAAAAAAACATAAAAAAGTAAATGAATAAAAATAAATAAATAAAATAAATAAAAATAAATAAATAAATAAATAAATGAAAATAATAATGAAATAAAGAAATAATTAGAATTTACAAAAAGTAAATAATTAAATAAAGAAATAAATAAATAATATAAATAAAAGAAAATAAAAAAATAAGTAAGTGCAATGAAAAACTAAATGAATATGAATAAATAAATAAAAATAAATAAATAAAAATAAATATATAAAGATAAAATAAAAAATAAATAAATAGAATTAAATATATATACAAATAAATATATGAAATCAGGTAAATTAATAAAAATAAATAAGAAATGAAAATAAAGAAATAAATAAATAAACAAAAAATTAATTAATAAATAAATCAAGCTAAAATAAATAAGTAAGTAAAAGCAATTAAATCTAAATAAGTAACTAAATAAATCAATCAAAATAAATATACAAATAAATATATAAATTAAATAAATAGAAGTAATAATTAAATAAACAAATAAATAAATAAATGAAAAATAAATGAATCAAAATAAATAAATAAATAAATGAAAATAAATAATTAAATAAATAAATAAAATAAATAAATAAAAAAATAAAAATAAAAATCAAAATATAAATAAATAAATAAAATATAAAATATAGATAAATATAATAAATTATTTAATTTAATATATAATAAATCAAACTAAATAAAAATTGAATAATTCAAGATAAAGAATGGATAAAAGAATAAATAAATAAATAAATAATAAAAAAAATAAATGAATAAATCAAATAAATCAATAAGAAAAAAAAATAATAAATAAAAGGATAAATAAAAATAAATAGATAAAATTAAACATATAAAAAAATAAATAAATATAAATAATATAAGAATTATAAATAAATAAATAAAACAAATATAATAATAAAAAATAAATTGATACATAAAGTAAAAAATAAATAAGAAAATAAATAAACAAATAAATAATAAATAACTAAATAGAAATGAATGAATAAATAAATTAATTGAAATAAAGAAATAAACAAATAAAATAAATAATTAGAAAATATATAAAACAATAAAAATAGCAATATTATTGGTAACAAATAAAAAAAATACAAAAAATTGATAAATAAATATAAAAAAATAAACAAATAAATAAATAAATAAAGAAATAAATAGAACTAAATAAAGAAATCCAATTAAATAAATAAAAAGATAAATAAACAAATAGTAAGAAGTAATAAAAATAAATAAAAAAATTGGAAATAAATAAATCAATCAAAAAAAATTAAAAATAAATAAAAAACCATAAATAAATGAATGAATAAAAAAGATAAATATATAAAATAAATAACTAAAATAAATGAAAAAAATAAAAATAAATTAGTAACTAAACAAAAAAAACTAAATAACAAAATGAGCAAATGAAAGTAAAAGAATAAAAATCAATAAAGTGAATTAATCAATTGAAACAAATAAATAAATAGATAGAAAATTTTATATAAATAAATGAAAATAAATAGCTAAATAATTTTAAAAATAAGGAATATATTAAAAATGAAAAATAAATAACATAAATAAATAATTATGATATAAAAATAAAAATAAATACATAATAAATAGATAAATAAACTAAAAATGAATAAATAAATAAACTAAATAGATAAAATAATAATTAAATAAAAAATAGATAAACAAAATAAAAAATAAATAAATAAATGATCACATAAAAATAAAAAAATCGGGAAATAAATAAATAAAAATAAATAAATAAATAAGATAATAATATATAAATAGATAAAAATAAATAATAAATAAATAAATAAATAGAAAATAAATAAAGAAATAAATAAAAATAATATATAAATAAACAAAAATAAATAAATAATATAAAAGTAAACTTAAACAGATAAATAAGAATAAATAAATGAATAAATAAAATTGAATCCAAAAATAATAAAAATAAACAATCAATAAAGCAAATAAATAAACAAATAAATAAAAATAAATCAATCAATCAAAACAATTTAATAAATAAATAAATAAATGATTAAATATATATATATAAATAAAAATATAAACAAATAAATAATTGATAAAAATAAATGATGATAATAAACAATTAAAATAAATGAAAAGAAATAAATAAATAAAATACATAAATAAACAAAAATAAACAAATTATTAATTAAAATAGATAATAATAAAAAATAAATAAATTAATTAAAAGAGATAAATAAATAAATAAATAAAAATTAATAAAAAAAATAAATAAATAAAAACAAGTAAAAAATAAGTATTAAATAAATTGAAATGAATAAATAAATTGAAATAAATAAATAGATAAATAATATTTATAAATGTAATATAAATATGCATAAATAGGTAAATAAATAAAATAAAATAGATAAAAAACAATCAATTATTCATTAAAAATAAAGAAATAATTAAAAAAATAAAAATAGATAAATAAATAAATAAATAAAAATAAAAATAATCAATCAATCAACAATAAGTAAAATATAAAAAAGCAAATAAAAATAAAAGAATAAATAAATAAACAAAAATAAATAAATAAATAAGTAAATAAATAAAAATAATAAATATATATAAATAGCAAAAATGAAAGTAAATAAATTAAATAATAAATGAACATATATAAAATATAAATGGATAAAAAAATCAATCAATCAATAAATAATAGATAAATAAATAACAATAACATAAATAATTTAAAATAAATAATTAATAATAACAAAAAAAATAGAATAAATAAAGTAATAAAAAATAAGTAAATAAATAAATTGAAATTAACAAACAAATAAATTAAAATAAATATATCAATAACGAAAAAATGAATAAATAAATTAATAAATAAATAAATCAAAATAAATAAATAAAGCAATTAAAAACAAACAATTAATAAATAAATCAAAATAGATAAATAAATAAATCATTCAAAGTAAATAAATAAGAATAATTAATCAATCAATCGAAATAAATAAATAAAAAAATGAATAAATAAATAGAAATAAATATATAAAACAGATAAATAAATAAATAAATAAAAATAGATACAAACATAAAAAGATAAAAAACAAATAAATAAATGATAAAATAAATAAATAAATAAAAATGAATAAATAAATAAATGAATAAAAAAATAAAAAAATAAATAAATAAATAAAAATAAATGATCAAGCATGAATAAATAGATAAATAAAAAATAAATAGATATATAAATGAATGAATAAATAAAAATAAATGAATAACTAGAAATGAATAAATAAATAAAATAAATGAATAACTAGAAATGAATAAATAAATAAATAAATCAATCAATCAATAGAAATAAATAATTAAATAAGTAAAAATAAATAAATAAATAAATACATAAATTAAATAAAAAATAAATAAATAAAATAAATAAATATAAATAAATAAATAAATAGAGAAATAAATAAATCGATCAAAACAAATAAATAAAATAAATAAATTAAAATAAATCAATCAATCAAAATAAGTAATAAGTAACAAAAATATATAAATATATAAATAAAAATAAATAAATAAATAGAAAAAATAAAAATAAAATGAAAATAAAAAGAAATAAACAAATAGATAAAATTAAATCAATCAATAAAATAAATAAATTAATAAATAAAAATAGTAAATAAATAATTGATAAATATTAATATAAAATAGATAAATAATAAATAACTTAGAATTAATAAATAAACATAAAATTTATAAATAAATATAATAAATAAACAAAAGTAAGATAAACAAATAAATAAAATAAATAAAAAATAAAAATATAAAAATAAATAGATAAATAAATAATCAAAGTAAATGAATAAATATTAATAAATAAACAAACAATTATATATGAATATATAAAAATTAGAAAACATAAAAAAATAAAATTAAATAAATAACTAAAAAATCATATAAATAAAAATATAAGATAAAAATAAATAACTCAAT
>NC_087202.1:120626506-120646640 GCF_015104395.2 Macrobrachium nipponense
CCTGCAGAAAATCCCGTGCTAAATCAATAAGGCTATAAATTATATGTTCCCCGATTTCTACAAAAAGATCTGGTATGCATGCGACTGGATAACGGTCAGGGATTGTTTTTCATTTAAATGTCTAAAGTCGACGCATACACAGACAGAACCATCCATCTTAGGCACTGCCAACAAAAGAAAATTGTATGGAGACACACTAGGTCTAATGATTCCTTCCTCTTCCCATTTATTGACCTCTTTCTCTACCTGTTCTCTGATTTTGAAAGGTATGCGGTATGCAGGAATATAAATAGGTTTTGTGCCTTTCTCTAAGTTTACCTTATATTCTAACACATTAATCAATCCCAGTTTATCCCCTTGTAAAGCTACTGTATTCCCAAATTCTGCCAAGAGCTCGCTTACTGCTTCAATATGCTCATTATAATCTGCATTAGCTAAATGTTCTCTAAATATTCGCTTCCTTGATTGCATTTCTGCCTCTGAAAACATTACCGTGATTCATATGCATACATCGAGCTACAAATGTCCTTTAATATCTAATTCACTCTACCTCGGAATTAATATATTTTCATATATGCTTAACCGAAGGGGAATTTTTATTAGGCGTTAATAGAATTGTCGGTGCCCGGGTGCGAACCCAGAACACCATACAAATCCAGAACATCAGTGAAGCTATTTACCCACTCCACCACCGCAAGAGGCTATAAGTTAATGCCGTCTCTCACCCTCAAATACCTTTCGCACTCAGGCATTCGCTGATTTGGAGCCAGCATTAACCCACCTCGACCTCGGTAGTATTTTGATAACTGATGTTTATTTAAAAAATAATTTAATAAAAATATGAAAATGAATATAATAAAAATTTTAGACATCAACTAAAATATTGTATTTAAATTCAAATAACGTTTTTAGTTTCATTTTTTGTCCTTTTTTATGGGGGAAAAACTCCCAAAATTTTTAATTCTTAATCATTTATTTTCTAAACCGTATTTTGTTATATTCATGTCCTGATTCAGGTAATTTTCGAGATGATTATGGAAGCAGAAGTCAATATTAAAATGAGTGCAAAACTATCATAAATGTTATATGTTTTTGTTTCCTTTTTAGGTGATTTTTTATAATGATTCTAAAAAAAATCCGGCATCAAAAGATATAAAGAAACTCAAAATTTGTGTGGCAAAATTGAAATTTTTTTAAAGCGCTTAATATCACATTTATTGACCTAAATGTAGGTGGTTTTTTAAAAGATTTATGAAACAAAAATCACACATCTAAAGGAGTACTAAACGCACTAAATATTTCATTTAAATTTATATATATTTTAAGCCTTTTTTCAGTTTCATTATGTTTTTTTTCATTTTTAAAATTATTTTTGAAACAAAGGTAGGCCAACAAAAAGACAAAAACCTAAAAAAGATCGTGTAAAAACTGGGATATTTATTAAAATTTTTATGCTACGTTCATTGGCTTATTTATAAGCGAATTTTATAATTATTTTTGAAAAAAAATCAGTCATCAAAAAGAGTGGACAATACCAAAATTAAACAATTATTTTAACATGTTTATTTGAGTCATTCTTCTTTTTGATGAAGATTTTTGCTTCAAAAATTATTTAGAAAATTGGCCAAAAATAGAACAATGAACTTAAAATTAAAAGCAGTTTATAAAAAATTTAATTTGAATGAAATGTTTTTAATAGTTTTGCCCGATTTTTAATGACTGATTTTTATTTCAAAAATTATTTCATAAATCACCTAAAATTCGGGCAATAAATGTAAAAAAATCATTTAAGAAATATATAAATTTTTGCACAATATTTTTTAGGTTTTAAATCCCTTATTTTGGCTGTTCTTTGTATAAAAAACCAATATACGAATAGTCTGAAAAAAAGGTGGGGTGGGGGAAAGAAAACAAATTTTTTTTTATCTTTCAATTTAGATAAAATATTTTTCACTATTTTGGCCTTTTTTCGATGAGTGACTTTTGTTTCAAAAATCATTTAAAAAATCAAATAAAAATATAACAACGAATATAACATAAAGCGTTTAAAATCACATTTTATTTCATATACGAAACTTTTAAGATTCTTTTATAATGATTTGTCTTTAAAAAATCATTTTAAAAACATGCCAAAAATAGGGCAATGAATTAATAATAAAATGTTTTTTAAATGTATAACTTTATGCAGAATATTTCTCTTCATCTTAGCTGTTTTCTGTTTTAATTATTATAAAAATCCTCTTAAAAAAAGTAAAAACCTAAAACAGAAAAAGGCTTTAAAAATTTCAGTTTAAATGCAATATCTTTGGGTTTCTTGCCCTTCTTTCTAATGGATGATTTTTGTTTAAAAAACATTTAAAATTTTGCTTTAAAAAGGACCATGAATGTAATATATAAAGCTTTCAAAATAATTTACAATTTTAGTACCAAATTTTCGAAACTTATAGTTTTTATGCTTTTTTTTTTTTATCAAAATGATCATTTCAAAAAACAGCTATAGTTCAAAAGGTAATTTAATTTGAATACAATATTTTAAGGATTTTCACCCGCTTTTCAATGATTGATTTTTATTTTAGAAATGAATATAACAAAATTTTTGAATGATTTTTCATTTAAAATATCGTCTAAAAATACCAAAATGAATTTAAAATAAATTGAGCTTAAAAATAATACAATCTGGATACTATTGTATCTTTTTTATGACTGATTTTGATTTCGAAAATCATTTAAAAAATTGCCTAATAACGGGACAGTGTAAGTTTTAAAATCATATAAATTTTTGCCCAGTATCTTTTTGTTTTTACTCTTTTTGTTTGCAGATTGTTGTTTCAAAATCCATTACAAAATTTCCTAAAAAAGAAACCTAACAAAGTTTTAAAAATATTTCAATTGAATTTAAAAAAGGACAAAAAAGAGACATAAAAAGCTTTAGAAATGATTTTAATTTAGATATAATGTTTTACCATACATAGTACATTTAAATTACAAAAGGGAATAAAAGAAACCTAAGAAAGCTTTGAAAATATTTCAATTTAGATACAATATTTTACCATAAATAGTTTATTTAAATTAAAATATATTTTTTAAATTTTTTTTTGTACATTAATTGTCATAATTTATGCGATTTTTAGATTATTTAAAAGCAGTTTAAAAAAGAATTTAATTTGAATACAATATTTTTTATAAATTTACCCTGTTTTTGATGACTAATTTTTATTACAAAAATTATATAAAAATTGGCCAAAAATAGGGTAATGAATGTAACATAAAAATGTTAAAACATATACATTTTTGTGTTTTTTCCTCTTTTGTTATTAAAAATTAATTTTAAAAAACCAAAAAAGGAAAGTGAAAGACAAAAACCTTTAAAACTATTCCAATTTATATACATTATTTTTTTTAGATTTTGACCTCTATCTGATGAATGATTTTTTGTCTCAAAAGGCTTCTAAATATCACATAAAATATGAAAATAAATGTAACATAAAAAGTTTAAAACAATATTTCAATTTTAGTTAAAAAATCTTAATTCTTTTTAATCTTTTCGATGACAGATTTTTGAATAAAAATTTTTTGAATTTATTTGAATACAATATTTTTGGAAGTTTTGTCCTGTTTTTTGGTGACTAGTTTTTATTTAAAATATCAATTAGAAAAGCACCTAAATTTTCAGGCGATTTTCTAATTGAATAATGTAGCATGAAAAGTCCTGAAAAATATTTAAATTTTAGCACATTTATTTTGGTGGCTGTTTTCTGTTTCAATTAATCATTATAAAAATTCTCTAAAATTAGTTAAAAAAAATCAGAGAAAAGTTTTAAAAATATTTCATTTTAAATGCAATATCTTTTTTTTCTGAGTTTTACCCTCTTGTTTGGTGACTGATTTTTATTTCAGAAATCAATTAGAAAATCGCCTAAAAATAATCAATTAATGTAACATGAAAAGTCCTGAAAAATATCTAAATTTTAGCAAATTACTTTGGTGGCAGTTTTCAGTTTCAATGCAATATCTTCGGTCTTACTGGCTCCCATTTTGATGAATAAAAAAGGGCTAAAAAAAGGACTATGAATGTAACCTAAAAAGATTAAAAAATAATACAATGTTAGTACGAAATTCTTAAATCTTTTTTGTTACATAAAAACATTGAAAAAAGGCAAAGGATAGAACAATGAATTTACAATAAAATTAAGTTCAAAACTTAATTTGATTTCTTTATTTATAGTTGTTTATTTATTCATAAATTTATTTTTATCTATTTATTTATTCTTATTTATTTATTTATTTTTATTTATCGATTTATTTATATATTCATTTCTATAAATTAATTTTCATTTGTTTATTTTTATTTATATTTATTTATTCATATTTATTTATTTTTTTTACTTATATATTTACTTATTTACTTATTTTTATTTGTGTACTTATTTATTATTATTTATATATTTATTTATTTTTCTTATTTATTTATTTTTATCTATTTATTTTTTGCTTATTTATGTTTATATATATTTGTTATTATTTATTTATATATTTTATTATTTTCATTTATTTATTATTTTTATTTATTTGTTTATTGATTTTTATTTATTTATTTATTTTTTTTTTTTATTTTTCATTTATTTATTTTTATTTATGTTTTTTATTTATTTATATATTTTATTTATATTATTATTTATTTATTTTTATTAGTTTATTTTATCTAATTATTTTATTTGTCTTTTTTTTAATTTTTTATTTTTATTTATTTACTTATTTATTATTATTCATTTATTTATTTATTTTTATTTATATATTTATTTAGTCTTATTTATTTATTTACTTATTTTGATATAATAATCTATTTATTTGTTTTATTGTTTTATTTATTTATTTTGTTTATTTGTATTTATTTAGTATTTGTATTTATTTATTTTCAATTATTTATTTATATAATTATATTTATTTATACATTTATTTTATTTATTTATTTATTTATTTGTTTTTTATTCATTTACTTATTTTTTTTTTGTAATTTTAAGCTCCTTATTTTAGTTGTTTATTTATATATTTTGTTTTTAATTTTATATATTTATTTATCTATTATTTTTATTTATTTATTCATTGATATTTATTTATTTATTTATTTAGAATTATTCATTTAATTATTTATTCATTTATTAATTTTTCTTTATTTATTTATTATTTATTTATTTATTTATTTATTTATTTATTTATTTTTATTTATTTATTTGTTTGTTTATTGATTGATTTATCATGTATTTATCTTCTTATTTAATTGGTATTTATTAATTTATTATGGAGTTTTATCTATATTTTTCATTTTTTATTTGTAATCATTTTATTTATTTTTGGATTGATTTGATTTATTTATTTTTTAAATTTTTAAATTTTTTATTTATTTATTTGTTTTGATTGATTGATTGATTTATTTTTATTTATTTATTTTTATTTATTTATTTTCATTTGCTTATTTTCTTTGTCTAATTTCATTTATTTATTTATTTATTTATTATTATTATTATTTATTTTTTATTTATGTATCTTTATTTATTCTTTCAATTATTTTCATTTATTTATTTTTTCATGTATTTTTATTTATTTATTTTAATTTATTTATTTTCATTCATTTATTTATCTATTTATATTTATTATGATATATTTATTTATCTTTATCTATTTTTTATTTATCTATTTATTTATTTATTACTTATTTACGTATTTATTGTATTGTTTATTTCTTTATATATTTTTATTTTATTTAGTTTAGTTTTTATTTAATTTTTAAAATTTTATTTTATATTTATTATTTCGATTTATTTATTTATATTTATTTATGTATTTATTGATTTATAGATTTATTTAATTTGATTGATTTATTTATTTTGTTTATATATTTATTTATTTATTTATATTTATTTATTTATTTATTAATTTCTATTTCTTTACTTAATTATTTTTATTTATTTCATTATCTATATATGTTTATTCATATGTTTATTTATTTCAATTTATTTTTACTTTATTTTTTTTATTTTATATACCTATTTATTTATTTACTTATTTTTATCTATTTTTAAATATTTTTATTTATTTATTTTTAATCATTTATTTATTTTTATTTATTTATTTATCTATTTCAATTGATTGATTTATTTTTATTTATTTACTTTTTCATTAGTGTTATTTATTTATTTATTTATTTATTTTCATTTGTTGATTTTTATTCATTTGTTATTTTAAATTTTATTTGTTTTTATTTTTTATTTTTTGTTTATCTTTTATTTATTGATGTTTGATTATTTATTTTTTCTTTTATTATTTATTTGTATTTATATATTTATTTATATTTTGTTTATTTATCTACCTATTTTGATTGATTTATTTATCCTTATTTTTTTAGTATTTCTTTGTTTTGATTGATTGGTTTATTCTTATTTATTTACTTTTATTCATTTAATAGTATTTATTTATTTTTCATTTATTTATTTTTATTTTTTTCATTGCTTTATTTATTTTTATTTATATGTAATATATTTTTTTTATTTCTAACTATTTATTTTCATTTATTTAATTATCTACTTATGTTTATATATATAGTATTTATTTATTTATTTATTTATTTATTAATTAGTTTATTTATTTTCAATTATTAATTTATTCATTTTGATTCATTTATATATTTTTATTATTTATATATATTATTATTTATTTTATTTATTTATTTTCTTTTATTTACTTTGTTTATATACTAATTTTTATTTTTATTTTTTTATTTATTCATTTTTTATATTTATTTGTTCAATTTATTTATATAATGTATTTATCTATTTTTATATATTTATTTTCATTTGCTTATTTTATTTATTCAATTTTATTTATTTGTTTATTTATTATTTTGGTTTATCTATTTATACATTCATTTATTTATTTATTTTTAAATCCTTGTTTTTTATTTATGTATTTATATATTTATTTTTTATTAATATATTAATTAATTAATTAATGTATTTATCTTTATTTATTCTTTTATTTATTTTTATTTATTTCTTTATTTATTTGTATTTTGTATTTTTATTTATTTTTAACATATTATTTTCATTTATTTAATTATCTACTTATGTTTATTCATATATATATATATATATTTTTTATAGATTTTTTATTTATTTATTAATTTATTTTTATTTATCATTAGTTTATTTATTTTTGATTATTTATTTATTCATTTTGATTCATCTATATATTTTATTTATCTATTTTTTACTTATTTTTTATTTATTTATTTTCTTTTATTTATTTGTTTATTTATCTTTATTCATTTATTTCTATTTGTTTATTTATATCTATTTATTCAATTTATTTACATAATTCATTTATTTATTTTTATTTATATTTTTATTTATTTTCATTTACTTATTTACTTATTTTTGATTTATTGATTTATTTATTTTCTATTTATTTATTTATTTGTTTTCATTGATTTATTTGTAATTATTTATGCATTTTTATATATTTATTTTCATTTTGCTTATTTGCTTATTTATTTTTATTAAGTTCTATTTATTTGCTTATTTATTTATTTATTTATTTATCTATTTATACATTTATTTATTTATTTATTTATTTTATATTCCCTTTTTTATTTATGTATTTATTTATTTATTTTTATTTATTCATTTATTTAATTAATTAATTTAATTTGTTTATTTATCTTAATTTGTTCTTTATTATTTCTTTATTTATTTTTTTTTTTTTATTTTTTTTTTTATTTATTTATTTTCATTTATTTATTTTTTAATTTATGTTTATTTGTTTGATTCATTTTATTTATTTATTTTATTTTATTTATTTATCTATTTATTTATTTATTTTTTATTTATTTATTTATTTATTTTGATTTAAATATTTCTTACTCATTTACTTATTTTTATTTACTTATTAATTGTTATTGATTTATTTATTTATTATTTATTTATTTATTTATTTATTTATTTATTTTATTTATTTATTTATTTATTTATTTATTTTTTTATTTTATTTATTTATTTATATTCATTTATTTCTTTATTTATCTATTATTTATCTTTATTTATTGATTTATTTATTTTTATTTATTTTTTATTTATTTTATATTATATTTTTATTATTTTTTTATTTATCATTTTTATTCATTTATTGATGTATTTATGTTTATTTATATATTTAATTATTTAGCTTGAATTATTTATTTATCTATTTATTTATTTATTTAATTGATTTATATATTTTCTTTATCAATTTACTTTTTAAATTTTTTATTTATTGTGATTTGTTTGATTATTTTTTATTTATTTATTTATTTATTTATTTTTTATTTTTATTTTTAAATTATTTTCATTTTCATTTATATTTGTTTATTTGTTGAATTATTTATTTTTATTTATTTCCTTATTTATTTTTACTTATTTTTAATTTATTTTTTATTTTTATTATTTATTCATTTGTTTTTATTTTTATTCCTTTGTATTTCTTTTATTTTTGATTTATTTATTTTTATTTATTTTTTATGAATTTTTTTTTGTTTTCTTTGTTTTCCAGATTTTATTTATATTAATTTATTTATTTCTATTAATTTTTTCCATTTGCTTATTTTTATTTATTTGATTTTATTTATTTATTTATTTATCTATTTGCTTTATTTTTTGAAATATTCCCTTTTTTATTTATGTATTTTTTTATATTTATTCATTTATTTTTACTTATTTATTTATTTATTTTATCTTTATTTATTCATTTATTTATCTTATTTATTTATTTCTTTTTTATTTATTTATTTATTTATTTTTATTTTAGTTTATTTATTTCTTATTTATCTATTTATATTTAATTTAAATTTTTTATTTATCTATCTTTATTTTAGTTATTTAATTTATTTATTTCTTTTGATATACATATTTCTTAGTCATTTACCTATTTCTATTTATTTATTAATTGTGATTTATTTATTTATTTTAATTAACTTATTAATTTATTTATTTATTTATCTATTTTTATCAAAATTTATTTTCATTTTTTTATTTATTAATAATCTTCATCTATTCATTTATTTATTTTTATTTATTTATTTATTTATTTTATATTTATTTGTTTTTATTTATTATTTTTATTCATTTTTTGATGTACAGTTGGACACAGGTTTCCCTGGTACACCTTCTTGAGGGACTTCGAAAAATTATATGGTAACAGTGTTTACTGAGGGGGATGGGGGGAGGACTCTTCCTCGCTTAGCAAGAGTTCCACCAATAAGCTCTGGAATTCTTTCAGTGGGAGGAGTCAATAGGTATGGTTGGAGAAAGACACACACACACACGGAGTAAAAAAAAAAAAAAAAAAAAAAAAAAACATATATGAGCAGGGTATATCGCTGTAACTAAGATTACTGTCTCACTTTTAATATAAGTTTGTTTATTAAGATTCCATTTAACTTTCGTCTAAGTCGCTATCTTACCACCGTGTCTGTTATTATATATCGGTCATATTCATTACGCAATACTTAAAATTGATCAAAATATTAGAGTTGTATTGGTATTGGAGAGAATCAGGAACATCATAACAGGATATTTTAACCTTATCACGTAAGCCAAGTTTATAGTATCGGTTGCAGTGCGTTTCCTACCAATAATATAATAGGAAGCTATAAAGAGAAGCGCAGCAACACTTCATTGAACATACCCAAAAACTCAGTGAACGTGTTTTAAGTGTCTAACACCTTAGCTCCTCTCTCTCTCTCTCTCCCATATTAGCTACTTTAAAGTGACATGTCATCTAGAAATACCACTGCGCTAAGTATTCAGTTTTGATATGTCATTAACACCCTTTAATCTTGACTAAACTAATATATGCATATATATTTTTTCGGGGGGCGGGGGGAGTGGTTTCGGGGATAGAGTTCTTGTTGTTAAGCCGTCTTACAGGTTTTGGAATTCTAAAATGTAATTCAAACTGACAAGCTTCTTGCTTTTGCTGTACCGAGTGTATGGCTAACGAAAAGCTCCACTTGAAATATTTTCTTGTTTATCTTTAATGCCTGCGTGTTTTTAGTGTTTATCCTAATATTATTATAGTACTGTAGATTTTCTGAATACAACAGCATTTACAAGAAGAAGGATTGGGTTAAACTCACTCTCTCTTGTAAATACATTAGAATGAAAAGGAGGGAGGGAGAGAGAGAGAGAGAGAGAGAGAGAGAGAGAGAGAGAGAGACTAGACGTTACTGAGGAATCAAAATGAAACTACTAGGGACAGAGAAAATTCCACAACGTGTAATGGAAAGTGAAGAAGGACTCCCAGACTTGGTGCAAACTTTTAACCATTCCCTTATGGTAAACTTAATTCGTTTGCCAATGATAAATAATTGTTGATATTCAGAGGTTTCATGTATTCATGGTTGGGTTTGTATTCCTTCTTGAATATACTATAGAGGTTATTCCCTATACGCCGTTCATTGCAATAATTATTACATGATATGGATAAACATCTACTTGGCATATATTTTCTAATATATTAATTGTGATACATATTTTGATGTCATACGGACAGAAATTCCTTTCGCTCTTATCATTCGTGTGAGGATAAGAGACAGACGTCTCTATTGTTAAACAGCCCCTTCAGTCATTTACCTTTCCATTGTGGAAAGAGCTATTTGGAGAAATGTAGTTTGATTATATTGTCCTAGGGTTCTCTTTTTAGATAATTTTTTAAGAAAAAAATCAGGATAGCGAAATTCCCTTTAGATTTTGAACTCCTTTAAAATATCAAATTCACCTTTCTAATAAATAAATTCTAATAATCATGACCTGGAGCTAAACGATATGCATAGGTCTGTTTACGATTTTTTTTTACATCTTACGACATGGAAGTTCAGCGGAAGCAATGGGGTAATCCAAATATACACACTCAATTTTTACATTTATTTTTAATATTAGTGAGGAGCCCAGCCACCTTCCTTCTAGATCACCTCTTGCAATGTTAGGCATAGAAGATTCATGGTTTCTGACGATCTGTGGTCGGTTGTGGAAGAGTTTCCATTGTGTTCCCAGAGGTTCATAAGTTGATCTGGTCTCCTCTCCCTCTCAGGCTCCCAACATTTTACCAAATTAGCCTAAATATTCTTAGTGAGGTTCATGTCTGTATCCTTACTTGGCCAGTCAAGCAACTGCAGATCTTCTCGACCTTGAAACCATTCCTGGACTATTCTGGCCGTATGGATGGGGCAGCGGTCGTGAATGAAAATGACAGGAGCAGGTGGGGAAGAATAATTCCGCTGTTGAAGTGAAAGAAGTTAGAAATCCTGAAGAATTTCAATGTATTTTTCACCAGTGAGCCTCCACTCTATAATTCAGTAAACAGGCTGTACTCTATATTATAAGTTTGCCTACGTGATTATTCATAACATTAATGATGTATTTGCTTAATGCCTGAAAGCTGGCCATAGTAGAACTAATAGGGTGTTTTCAATGAAGAATTTTTATTTTCACACTTCTCGTGGCAATATAATTCAATTAGCGGAAAATACATGGTTATTGACAAAATTATTATCTTTTGATTATAATATTACGCTTGCTTATAATTATTATAGTCTGACTGTTATTAATGATTTTAGAAACTCACCTTATATTACTCAGTCTTCATTTATGTATTCTGCCGTGACTTCTGCTAGTAAAAGACCTTTCGTCACTGCATACGACTCGAGACCAAAATTCCATATCCTCCCCTATCAGCACTATGCCGAGAAATTCCTTTTTGGCAAGAATTCTATGAGGTATTCCTGCCTCATGCAGACGTCTTCGCACCGTCATAGCCTAAACATTTAATACCAGACGTTCACAAATAGCAATAGTATTGGTAAAAGGATCTTCTTATGCTGCTCGTCGAATGTCGTTGTTATCCTCACGGATGGTCATTCGTGGTGGAGGTCTTCGAACTGAAATACGTAATTAACATGCAGATACCTAGATAATCAAGATTAATTATAGCCTGTTTACTTATGGGAACGCTATTTGGTATTCTGGGAAGTAAAGAGAAAGAATCACTATTAGAGTTCAACAGGACCAAGGCAACTGTAATTTAGGATTCATAATTTCATGGGTTATAAGGTTTATAGTTTAAAAAATTAATAAAGAAATGAATAAATAAATGCTATCCAAAGTCGGTCAATTTCCCAGTCTAAGCGTGACTCCTTTTCCATTTATTTACTGTTGTAGGGGAGACGTCGAGACGCTGTGCAATAGCACGTATTGAAAGCCCTCTTTCTCGTAGAACGACGATTTGGGCCCGGAGAACTATATGTTGCTGTTCATTTGGAGACTTTAACGAATACTAATAACAGAGGACAGATAACCTATCAAAATTTATACAACACCTCAGTCTAGCCATGATTGGGTGACAAACTTGTTAGCGTGTAATAGAGGTGCTGAAGCAGTGATATCGTTATCACCGAACAAAGTGATATATTAAATCACACGATTACTGGGACTGATTGATTGATTGGTTGTTACTGGCATTGCAACATCTCAGGTCATTACTGTCATTGTTAATTGTCTGTTTGAAACACTGTTTACTAAAGGTGGTGCTGTTCCCCTCTTAACGTGAATTCTACTAATCAGCTTTCGAGCTGTTTTAGTGTATAAGAGGTTGGAGGAGGCAAACATGTAATAAGTATTAATCCTCATAGATGAAGAAACATTATCCTAATGCAGGGGTTGTTACTTAGCATTACATTTCCCCAAACGATATATCATTATTTTCCCTTTTACGGAAAGCAACGCGTAAATTGTAAAAAATTTAAATTGTTTTCCTTCAGATACCACCGAGGAAACATTTACGAAGTGGCCAGGAGTGGCTTGTAACCGTAAACGTGTGGGCCTGGATTTCCTTACATGGTATATGTGATATCACCAAAACTGAAGGGTTTCAACAGTAAAAAATATGTTAAAATTCTTCAGGATTTCTTCCTCCCTTCACTTCACCAGCGGAATTATCCCTTTCCACCTAGTCCTGTCATTTTCATTCATGACGGCTGCCCCATCCATACGGCCAGAATAGTCCAGGAATGGTTTCAAGGTCGAGAGGATTTGAATTGGTTGCCTGGCCAAATAAGGGTGCAGAACCACATAGATCCCGAGAAAGATAAAATCGATTTATCAAAGATTGAACAATTTACAGGTGCCCCGAGAGAAGCCGAAGTGTAGTAGAAAAATCACTGAATTTCTAATCAGTTTTCTCCCATGTATGCATAAATTTTTTTTTTATTTTTGTTCCCATTATTTTTATGCTCATCCATTTCGTATGAAGTAGCTACTGTCGCATATCTTATGTAATATAAGCTGGTTAGGGGTAATTACGTTTGCTTTATGTCTATTACAATTAGAATCATAATTACCTGACCTGTTATCGAATTACAATTACAACTTCAATAATACTGAAATACAAAACTTAAATATTGGAAAAAAAATTCACAAAACTTTTTGCACAAAAAGGGAAATAAATGGAATAAAAAAAATTTTTATAATTGGTAGCTGGCTTGTTAATATTCTCCCTTAATAATATAATAAATAAATTGGGTAGCGACTCAAAACATCTCTCTGTTGCATTTGGTTAAGATGAGTTCTCGAAAAGTAAGAGGGCTGCTCTAGGATAACAATTTCAAATAAAGTTCTTTATTATTTGAACTTTTCAGTTACAATTACAATTACGATTAAGTATAAATAAAAAACAACCGCAATTACAGTTAACTTCAAAACGTATAATTAAAAACATTTCAGATAAAAGGTAATGTTTATTTGTAATTGGTAAAGCTCTCTTACTGTGGGTTTCACAGACAGCGCAGTCAAGTTTTTGGTCAATAGCACTGTAATGAAGACTGGTATCAGTACGAGATTTTGCTTTAATTTTTCGGTATAATCAAGGCTTTAACTCAAATGAATGTCCGGTAAAAATGCTCAATTTTTATTTGTAACACATAGAGCAACTGTAACCAGTTACCTATTAAAACCAATCTGTAGGCAATTGGCCACTCTCTCTTTGCTAGAAAAAAAAAAAGTTGAAAAGTTGCGGGACAAACGGATTTCTGCTACCATGCCGACAGTTATGTTCCTAGGCGGCCATCTCTTCATCACCTTCGTAATACAAGCATATGGCTGATGCCCTGAGTCCAAATGAAGATTGCGAAGGAGGTAACCAAACACAAGTATAACAGTAGCTTTACCATCAATCACAGTATCTGTCGTTCTACTACTCCACCATACATGCAGATATCTCTCATTCTAATAATTATAATCATTTACTCCTTACCCAAGTCAATAGTCACTAAAGAAAGAAAAAACAATTTGACCTTAAGATAAAAATAGTAATAGCTACTACTACTGCTGCTGCTGCTGATGCTAAGAATAATAGTAAAAAAAACTGGTTATTATTATTAATAATTGATTGATATTGTTCCCTTCTTTTTTGCACATTTTTTCCGTACCTGAACCATACCGTACCGTACTTTGGTAAAATTGTCGTTGCGTAATTCCGTACCGTACACATAGGCTAAATATCAACCGTGCCGTACCGTACCGTAATGCCAGCCTTGCTGGCAGGTAAGAACCAAGTGAATCGTTAGATATAAACAATATTGTAAATTATTATTATTAGATTAGATAGATGGATAGATAAAAAAAATCGAACAAAATATACTTAAACTGAAGTAACATTCAAAGAGAGAGAGAGAGAGAGAGAGAGAGAGAGAGAGAGAGAGAGAGAGAGAGAGAAGGGAGGGGGAGGAGATGTGAGGGAAGGAAGAGGAAGGGGGTGGAAGTGGGGGTGGAGGGAGAGGGTAGGCGAATTTTTTTTATACTGTTATGTTCATATCCATTTCTGGCTAATCGAGCCTTTTGCCTCTTCGTACAGGACAAGTGTCTATTCTTTATAATAGTTCCTCGCTGGACGAGAGGTTTTCGCGCTGGGCTGCCAATTCGGTGGTCCGAAGTTCGAATCCCGGCTCGGCCAACGCGGAATCAGAGGAATTTATTTCTGGTGATAGAAATTCATTTCTCGATATAGTGTGGTTCGGATCCCACAATAAGCTGTAGGTCCCGTTGCTAGGTGACCAATTGGTTCACCTAGCAACGAGACTATATGTAGTCTCGTTCTATTTGATATGCTTTTGAAACCAAAAATATACAGCCATGTTTACTAAATTATGATCAATCCATCGATTACAAAATTCGAAGAATCTAGAATTGATTGCGATGTTATATAAATTATAAGTTATAAGTTTAAGATAATATGTTCTCTTAGCTAGGCCAGGTGGTCCACGGAAAACCACCCCAGCTGAGGATGACGCCATTATCAGGGCTGCTTGAGAGCAACCCTTAACCAACGCCGAGGCCATTCATGAAGACCTTGGATTAGAAGTGTCATCGATGACAGTACGACACAGACTCCACGCTGCTGGGATTCATCACAGAACTCCAGCAACGAAGGAGCTCTTGATGGAGCGGCATAAGGCAGGAAGGCTTGATTTTGCCCAACGTCATGCTGATAAGGGTTTGGACTCTTGGGGCAGGGTCATCTTTACTAACGAGAAGTGCTTCTCGTCCACATCGCATGGGACTTCTCGTCCACATCGCATGGGAGGCTGCATTATTGGCGAACAAATAGAACTCGGTATGAAAAGAAAAATCGTTGCTTGCATCAGTTATCAATTGCATTCTTCTTTATATACTATATATATATATATTTATATATATATAATATATATATATATTATATATATATATATATATATCATGATTTATATTATACACCCCCATCTTTCATTCAGATATGAACCCCTCCCCGTAACATCATTAGGTGGTGGTCGTGTTGGCCATGTCACCTGCAACGTATAGGGCTGGGTGAGTCTGCATGGTATGGGTGATGTATTCCGTATCGAGGGACGATTTACAGCAGCTAAGCATGTTGAGCTGCTGCAAATCTCCTTCTTGCCTTCGTTACGAGAAAGGAATTTTCCCTTCCCACCAGGGCCCATCCTGTTCACACTGCTCACGTTGTTCAAGAGTGGTTTGCCAGACAGGATAACCTGCTTCTTCTTGAATGGCCGAGCAAAGGAGCAAATATGAATGTGATTGAACACGTGTGGGCCCAGATGGTGAACACATGGAAAATGGAACATGAGAGAACAACACAGCAACTCATGGCTCACAACAACTCTCAGTGGAAAATTTGTAGACGAGACCACAACAAATTTTCAACCTTGTTAAGTCGATGCCCGACAGATTGAGGGAAGTGACTGAGAGAGAGGGTGGATGGTCAAGGTATTAGATTGTATAATATAAATGTTATATTTTTTGTAAAAGGACCTAAAATGTTCTCATTTTGTTCTCACTTAGTTATTTGATTATATGTTTTAATAAACATAATTCACCACAAGTTTTATTATAATCATGATATTCTTGATATAATGTTCAAAGTATCTGTAAAAAAAATGGCATTATGCCTCCATACAATATTGAGAGTATTGCAGTAAACTTTCCTACTTACTCAGGCCCCACATGTTTTTGATGTCTTCCTAATCACCGTTTCTTGTTAACAGCGTTGAATTATAGAACTGAATGACTCGCTGAGCACTGTTATCATACAGTGAGGTCGGTAAAAGTATTGGCAAATTGGCTTAAGCTTTGCTCGACGAACTTTGTTCGATGTGACGTCAGAAGCGGAGAAAATGCGGCAAAGTTCTGACTTTTCCCACTGTTTCTCCGCTTTTGACGTCACATCGGACAAAGTTCGTCGACCAAAGCTCGACCGTGTGGACGGGGCCTTACCGTGTACTTTACTTTTGTTCTCTGTGGTGTAGACCGAATACAGATGTGATACTTCGCCACTTATTTTCGCTTATTAGCTTCTTGAAAGTCTATTAAAATAGTTTCCATTATTTGAAATGTAATGCTTTTATATTCCTACTGATATTATCAATGTATCTTTGGTGGAAAAAAGGAAAACCTAAGTTATATGAACAAGAGTAAAAATGTGGCATATTTTTTGGCCGTCGTTGACGTTTCTGAGTATAGGGGTCATATGCTCTGTTGGACATTTTAAAAGGTAACTGTCAATTCAGTAGATGATACTCTCTTTATGTCAGCCACTATAAGGAGAGCCCAAATGACTTCACCTATCACCTGAGGTCAACGAAATATTTAGTCTATAATATATCAGTGCATACATAATTTTAGAAAAAACAACAGTTAACCCTTAAAATGTCAACCACGTCATACGACGTGTTGCAGAAGTCGTCCCACACATGTTGTTTACGTCATGTGACGTTCTTAAGTTTTTAATTTTGTGCGCCTTTATAGCTTATTGTATTGATATTGATTCTGTACTACTTAGTGCCTTATTAGAGGTCTTGCTGGCCGTTTGCACTGCTCGTCTTCCATTTGTATGAACTGCGCGGGGGAGGGGAGGTAAGGGTAGCTTAGGAGGTTGTCAGAAACGTCAAACCAGCTAATCCTGTGTGGCAAAGTATTAGTGGCGATAATTTTTTGCCACACACCTTCGATTTTGATGATAGTATATCAGGAATAAATCTTTTTTATTCTATTTTTAATAATTCTATAATGGAGCTGACTGTAGAGAGATCCAATAGTCAATTTCATGTTATGAAATTGGGTAATATATCAAGCGAACACTCAAGGGAACAAGAGTTTATGACATTACAGTATCAGAGATGAAAATTTTTTTTGCTTTGGTTATGATTATGGGTATTGTCAGGAAGGGCAATCTTCGATATTATTGGGTCACCGATCCTCTCCTGAATACACTAATGACATATCAGAACTGCATACTGAGCGCAGTATGCATACTGCGCTCAGTATGCAGTTCTGATATGTCACTAAGTTAGCTAGTATAACTGAGAGAGAGATATATATAAGTTAGCTAGTATAAGAGAGAGAGAGAGAGAGAGAGAGAGAGAGAGAGAGAGAGAGAGAGAGAGAGAGAGAGAGAGAGAGGAAACGCACTGCAACCAATGCTGTAAACTTGGCTTACGTGATAAGGTTAAAATATCCTGTTATGATGTTCGTGATTTTCGGCAATACCAATATAACTTTAAAATGTTGATCAATTTTAAGTATTGTGTAATGAATATGACCGATATATAATAATAGACACGGTTGTAAGATAACGTCTTGGCCGAAAGTTAAATGGAACCTTAATAAACAAACTTATATTACAAGTGAGACAACAATCTTCATTACAACGATATAAACTGCTCAGATTTTTTTTACTCCGTGTGTATGTGTCTTTCTCCAACCATTCCTAATAACTCCGCCCACCAAACGAACTCCAGAACTTATTGGTGGATTCGTTGCTTAGCAGAGAAGGGGGGTTCTCCCCCCCATCTCCCTCAGTAAACACTGTTACCATGTAATTTTTCAAAGTCTCGCAAGACGGTGTACCAGGGAAACCTGTGTCCAACTGTACATATGTTTATTTATATTTTCACCTATCTATCTTTAATCATTTATTTATTATTTATTTTCATTTATGTATTTTTTTTATTAATTTGCTTATTATTTTTTATTTATTTATTGTGATTTATTTAATCATTTTTGTTTATTTATTTATTTATTTTTATTTTTTTAATTATTTTTATTTATCTATCTTTTTAAATATGTTTATTTTTTATATATTTATTTTCTGTTTATTGATTATTTTATTTTTATTTCTTTCGTTATTGATTTTTATTTATTTATTTCTATTTATTTATTTTTGTTTATTATTCATTTATTTATTTTGATTTTTTTATTCCCTTATTTATTTTTATTTAATATGTTTATTTATTTATTTGATTGATTTATTTATTTTTCATTATGAATTTCTTATTTATTTGATTATTTTTATTTTTTATCTAGTTATTTTTTATTTTTATTTATTTCTATTTATTTATTTTATTATTAATTTATTCTTATTCATGTATTTATTTATTTTTACTTATTTCTATTTATTAATTTCTTCCAATTTATTTGTTTATCTTTATTTTTTCATTTATTTATATTTTTTATTTATCTATTTATTTGTATATATTTATTTTTATTAATTTTTATTTATTTATTTTTTATTTTTTATTTATTTTGATTTCTATATTTTTTATTCATTACTTATTTTTATCAATTTTATTTATTTTTAAAATTATTTGTTATTTTATTAATTATTTATTTATTTATTTATTTATTTATTTTTCTTATTTATTTTATCTATTTATTTCTATTTATTTATTTATTTACTTCTATCCATTATTTTTTTTTTTTTTATTCTTATTTATTTATTTTTTTATTGTTTATTTTTACATATTTATTTATATCTATTTTTTATTTATTCACTTATTTTATCTATTTATTATTTTTTAACTATTTCGATCTATTTATTTCCTTATTTATTTTGATTGCTTATTTATTTTTTATTTTGAATGATTTATTTCTTAAATTATTTTTTTTATTAATCTATTTATTTTTGTTTATTTATTTCTATTTTTTAATTCATATTTATCTATTTAATTTATTCTTTTTTATTTATGAATTTATTTGTTTTCATTGATATATTTATTATTATTTATTTATTTTTATTAATTATTTTTATTTGCTCATTTTTTATTTAAATTTATTTATTTGTTTATTTTATTTATTAATTCATTATTTATTTTTATTATGTATTTATTTATTAATTTTTATTTATTCATTTATTTTAATTAATTGATTCATATATTTAACTTTTATTTATTCATTTATTTATTTTTATCATTTTTTATTTGTATTTATTTGTATTTTTTTTTATTAATTTATCTTTATTTCATTATTTGTCTATTTTGTTTTATTTTGCATATTTATTTATTAATCTTTATTTATTTTATTTATTTGATTTATATTATTTTATTCATTTTACTTATTTTAAATTTATTTTATTAATTGTGATTTTACTATTTTTATTTTATTTATTTATTTATTCATTTATTAAATTATTATTCATTTATTTTTTATTATTTTTATTTATTTAGACATTTTTATTTATTTTTATTTTAATTATTATATGTTTATTCACATTTATTAATTTA